>NC_044349.1:12119568-12404568 GCF_007364275.1 Archocentrus centrarchus | reverse complement strand
GCCAGTTCTCAGGAAACATATGGAAAGTAAATCAGCTCATCTAAATCATTTCTGTAGACGGATGGATGGATGGATGGATGGAGACTTAGATATGACAAAGATAAACAAACTCTTAAAACAACTTTTTTATTAATACAAAAAATGAACTTTAATGACAGTTTAACATGAACACCTTTATCTTTTGGTCATTCCTGTATTACTTGGTTTTATTATCTCGTGTCTTGTTTTGCTTCCTGTTTTTGTTTCTCTTCTTTGTGATTTTTGGTCCCGTCCTCGTTTTTCTTCACCTGTGTTTGACTGTGTCTGCGTTTATGTCATCCTCACTCAGCCCTCTGTGTGTACATACAGTCCTGTTTTTGTCTTTGTTGAATTGTCTGCTTTTCAGCTTTTTTAGTTTGCTTTTTGTTTTCCTCTCTGATCGTGTGTGCGCGCGCGCGCGTGCGCGCGCGTGCGTGCGTGCGTGCGTGCGTGTGTGTGTGTGTGTGTGTGTTATACCATCATAGTATTGCCTGGTATGTAAAGAAATCACTGTAATATTTTAAAAATGGATGTTTCAGTGTTTTATATTAAACCTCACAATCATTTAGATGCATAACAAAGTTTACTTTTAACATTTTAACTTGTTACTTTTGAATATGCTGCTTGAAACCAATAAATAAGTTAGAGAGAGAAACCTGAGATATAAACTGTGCAGCACAATAGAGGTTTGTCTTTTGTAAAAATCTACATTTTTGTGTGCTAAGACAAGTACATTTGTCTGCGCATAGGCCCAGTACATCCTGATTCACCAGGCCCTGCTGGAGCACAACCAGTTTGGAGAGACAGAGATCAATCTGTCTGAGCTGCACAGCTCGCTGACCACTCTCAAAGAGAAAAACTCAGACAGCGAGCCCACCCTGATGGAGGATGAGTTTGAGGTATGTTATAGTTTATTATTGTTATATATTTGTAAAATACTGAAGAGCAATGTGGCGAGTTGAAAGTGCAGCTTCAAAAACACATGATTATGTTTAGGTCACTGAGTAAGTCACAGATTTTTACCAAACTGCAGGCACATTGTTTAGTGTGGTAGCTCAACAGTGTTTGAGCAAGATCACCTTAAAATATCCATCACATGTAGCACAAAACATCTTTTCATCAAGTAAAAAAATAGTTGCAGTTTTTACCTTCCTTTCTTCTTTTCTGTCACATCCTCACTATGAATGTGTTGAAGAAATTACAGACTTTAACTTATCATCATCAAAGTTTTAATAATTAAAAAATATATATTGCAGAGACTCCCCAGCTTTAAAAACTGGAGGACATTCAACACGGGCGTCACAGAAGAAAACAAGAAAAAGAATCGTACTTCAACCGTCATCCCCTGTGAGTGACTGCTGCAAATCACACATCTGTGTGTGTGTGTGTGTGTGTGTTTATACAGTATGATTACATGCATGCATGCATTCATGTTTTCATGCCAAACCTGCAGATGACTACAACCGTGTCTTGCTGAAGCTGGATGAAGGGCAAAGTCAGGATAGTGACCCTGATGAAGATGATGAGGAGGAAGAGTCATCAGATGAAGAAGATGAAGACTCCACTAAATACATCAATGCTTCCCACATTGCTGTAAGTTATTTCACTGACACGTTCATCCTATTTATAAACCTGTTTCTGCGTCAAACTGACAGAAATATGAGCTTCTCTTAAAGTGTGACAAACTGCTTCCTGTTAAAACCTTTCCTGTTGTAGCAGAGAAAGAAATGTGTCTCATCTTATTTAGACTGATGCGTTTTCTTTCCCACACAGGGCTACTGGGGCTCTCGTGCCTTCATAGTAGCACAGACTCCACTGCCAGACACCATGGCTGACTTCTGGTCGATGGTTCACCAGAAAAAAGTGTCTATTGTTGTCATGTTTTCAGACAACAGTGAAGGAGATACGGTACCTAAAATATAATGTTCTTATAATGATATACAGCATATGCACACTCTTAAGAAGTAAATAATAAATATGCTGATTTTCTTCTGTGTCTTCTTCTTAATAGGACTCTATTTACTGGGATAAAGAAAAGAAATGTTTTGGAGAGATTGAGGTGGAAGTGGTGAGCACAGACAACTCCCCAAATTTCATCAGCCGCAGCATGCAGATCCGCCATGTCAAGGTAACACAACAGCCCCACATGTTTTCTCTCTGTAACAAAGTGTGAGTGTGATGAGACCAGTCATTTTTAAACCAACACCACTTCTTTCCACAGAGGAAAGACAGTCGGCCGATAAAACATTTCCAGTTCCTGAAGTGGGGGAACGGAGAGGTGCCAGAGAAACCTCAAGATCTCACAGACATGATCAAGGACATCAAGCAAAACTGCGGCAGCAGCAAATCACAGAGGAACAATCCCATGGTGGTCCACTGCGAGTAAGAAAGCATCAGAGAAAAATGTCCACTGTTCAGTGATTAGGGGCAGTATGCAGCACAGGATGACTCATCTTTCACAGCTTTCAAGTTTTCACACCAGTAAAATGTGTTGCAAGAAAGAACTTCCCTACTTTGTTGAGTTGCGGGGCAGACGGTGAAAAGTGCTCGCTTTCATGTGATCTTAAAGAGCCTGGTACTGCACAGATCGCAAGCTATACAGTAGGATGCCTTTTTGAAATGATGCATATATAAATTGACTACATGTAGCAGTATTTCTATACATATACTGCTTTAGTCTAAGCCACCAGTGCCATTAAAGAAATCATTTACATCGCAAATTTAAGGTAAATATCTCGACTAAAAATGTGCTTGAGATTAGCTCTCCCTGGCTCACATTAAAGCTCTTAACTGATCAGGAACAAGTTGAGTATTCACATGGATTTAACGCCATTCGTTTAGGGAAATCCTAATATTTAAACCAGTGCTGTTTTTGTTTTCTATGAAAATAGATCTATCTTTAAAGATTATTTTATCTGTGTGACGTCCTTAACAGGCTACTGTTAAGTAAATTCTAAATGTCAGCTCTAGCAGCCGAAAGGAGGAAAATCGTCTTTCCTCATTGTAATTTTCTGTGTTTGTGTGCTCCTCAGTGACGGCTCGTCCCGCTCGGGCGTTTTCTGTGCCCTGTGGAACGTGCTGGACAGCGCTGAGAGCGAGAAGCTGGTGGATGTTTTCCAAGTGGTCAAAACTCTGCGCAAGGAGAGACAGCAGATGCTCTCCACCCTGGTAAGAAAGAGGAACCCAGATATGTGTCCTTCACACTAAGAGCTGTTTGTATCGAGACATCAACATTTCACATCACCAGTTCCTTGTTCTAGCTGACTAGGAATTGCTTTATAATATGGTTTTGAAAAAAAGTTAGAGCTCAAGGGTCATGATAATTTATGCCTGTTATTTTCAACTTATCAGTTTAAAAGACCAAAACCATCAATATTCTGAGACTGAGCCACATTTATTTATTTTCCTAGCCTTTAGGACCTAACATATAAATCTTCTTTAATTGCAGTAAACAATGCTCTGCATCACCCGGGCACTGTAAATTAAGCAGATATCAGTAATTAGTTCATTTTGGCAGCAGTGGGAAAGTATATGCATGATTGTAATGAGGCAACATGTCATCTAGTACAGTAAGATAGTGTGGCTAATGACTAGTTTTTGTGGAAGTCTTTAGTAACAGGAATCAGCTATAATATTTTTGTATGGCTGACCAGAATTTAATAGTAAGATCATTCCAGCGTTTGTGCTGTTTTTGTGGGATTGTTGACTGAGAAATTGTTGTTTCTGGTGCTCTTATTTATTTGTGCTTTAACAAAAACCGAGACTGCCTACAAAGCAAGATTCACTTTAACAAAAACCATTGAAACAATGTTTTGCTTCCTCTCAAATCCGTCTCTCTTTCTAACAGGAGCAATACAGGTTCTTATACGACGCTGTGGAGGCCGTCTTCCCCGTTCAGAACGGGGAAGTGAAACCGGTGCAGGCCCCTGCAGCTGACTCAGTGCAGATAGTCAATGAAACAAAGGCAGCAGAGCAGAAAGATGGAGGAAAGACTGAGGAGCCAGCCAGCACTACCAGCAATGACCAGCAGCCGGCAGCAGAGAATACTCCTCTGGTGTCAGGCGGCGATAAAGAAGAGAAGACGGAGGAGGCTGAAAAAGAGTCCACCCCCACAGAGAAGACCCCACTGGACGACACCAGCAATGGTCCCACTGTCACTCCAGGGGTTTGAGGATGAAGGCACGTTTATGGCTGTTCTCTGCTCATGAGAAACGCTTTACTTCTATGCTTCTTTTCGTTTAAAATTTCAGAATGATTGTATAAATATTGTAAAGATTTGACAGGGTGTAATTTGTGAAATTTGTTGAAGAATTTGACCAATTTCCCAAAATGTATGATTTAAACTAAGTTATAAATGTTTGGAAATGTACTAGGATGAAAATGATCAAGTTTACGAAACCTGCTGTCATCAAACTAGAGATCCTGGATTTACTGTGTAGTAAACTAAATTTGAAGTATACAGTACACGTGTTTTTGCTTACTCTAACTGCTCATGAAATTGATTTAGTTTATCTAGGTTTTTTTTTTTTTTACTAAAAAAACATCTTGTAATCCTCGTTCATATATAATGTTGAGCATTTTTGAATTATTTAGTTAAGTGTGATGTTTGTGCCACCCCATTTCTATTAAAAGAGACTTACAATAAGAGTTTTATTTATGTATTGTATTTGCTTATTGCTTACTGTTTTGTTAACCATATCTTTAAATGAAAAACAGATTTCTCACTCAGATTCTTACTACACAAACACCAACGCTGGGAAGGTTTTAATGGAGATGGAGAAAAATTTCAATCAGCATCTTTTGGATTTTGTGGTTGTGCGATATATTGATATATTGAGTATCAGCTTTAGTCAGGCCACACCTGTACCATACTAAAGAAGCAGACAAGCTGGACAGTGATATGTTCAACTCTCAGTGAATGAGACATGATGATTTTCTTTTTCATTCAGAATAAATTTACCTGATAACCATTTTATTCTGTATTTTTCCTGCAACAGAAAAAATGTTCAAAGAGCAGAAAAAAGCTAAAATTTCTGGAGGTTTATCATCGTATGTGTGTGTTTGTTCCTTACATCAGCTTCAGGGCTGAGTACGCTCTAACAATCAACCAAACCTATAACGAGTCCGAGCTTTGAAGTGAATCAGAAAATATCTCTGAGCAAAACAACTGAAACATTTATCTTCATCAAACGTGTGATTATTTCAAAAAAATGTAATTTGTTGAAAAACAAAACATTAATGGGCATACAGCTGACAGTGCAAAGAACAGACCTAATCATGTGATTTAATCTGGAGGAAATATGAAGAGCTCAGTTTAATTAAGTGGATGCTTTTCACCCTGCCTTAAAATATTAGAAAATCCGATCCATCTTTACAGTATTTACATTTACAGGTGTTGTATTTGCTTGCTTACGTTTATTTAATGTGTCAGTGTGAGAACTTTGACCATTTTTGTTTGTTTTTATTGGCTCTCTTGCATGACTCCTGCTTTGGTGATGGTTGTATCTTCTTTTGCTTAAATGGATTATTGTGAATTAACTGCATAATGTGAGCTACAAATATTCTGTTTCTTCTGCGCTTCGGAAACTCTTAATCCTCTTAAAAGTCCTTCTTTCTACTTACAACAGTCTCACCTTAGAAAGCAGCAATGATGCTTTTGGAGTCATTTTTGTCTTTGCTGGTGTTTTTGTCTTTTACTTTGCCAGGATTTAGTCTTAACTTTGAAGGGAAATTCTGAGAAATGTTATAATTCTATGGCTTAAATACCTCTTTGTACTTCTGGAAGCTTTGTGAATACACGCCCTGATGTCAGCACCTTAATCCTTAACTAGCAGGATATATCTGGTGGGACTGGTGTGCAACAATATAACTGTAAAGAAGGCTGTAAAACAGAATGAAAAGGAGAGTTCACAAAAAATGTCAAAGCTGCTTGAAATGTAGAAAAAAAAAAACAGAAGCTTTTTTTTCTTTTTTGAAAATTCACATTTACTTTGATAAAGTGAATATTTCAGAATATTGTTTTTCTTTGTCAAAGGCCAACTGTTACAAAATTTAAGACACACAAGATACAAAATGTTTCCTTCCATTCAGGACAATCAAAAGCAAAATTTTCTGCTATAAATCTCAAAAATATTCATTCCAACCTGAAGTAAAATGTATAAAAAGTTTATCCGATGCATTAAAAAAACAAACAAATACATCTGAATTGAGAGAAAACAATGAAGTCTGTGCCACATGTTGTACTGTACAAACTGAACATTGATTGATTTGTGTTAGAGGCTCTGAATAGGTTTTGTGAACACAGCAAATGTGTGTCCTACGCCAGCACTAACAGCAAGAATGTAACGATACACAAACTAAACCAATCAATAAAAATACAGTCACAGAGCATTTAATAGCTTCCTAGTGTTGATTGTCTACACTGTGAGGACACAATAAACAAAATTTCAGTCACTTTTGTAGTGCTGCAGTACTGGCACATCAATGAATGTGTTCAAATACTTTGTAGTGTAGTATCAGCTTGGACACAGTCATAGTAGTGTTTATTTTTGTATTTCCCTGACACACCGTTACACTGTTTCCTGTTGTTTTAATACCTCACTACATACATGTCATTTGTGCTGTTCAGTCATGAGCTTCGATTATTGCTAGATTTAGCGGTGCACGCTTGACTGAACATCATTTTCCTGATGTCGAGGAAGTAGTAACTTTACTCTAACTTCTGTCCATATCGGCAGGTCCCTTTTCATTATTTCAGCTTGACAAGTCACAATGCAACCATCCATTAAACACCCAATCATGTATTTCTATTCAATATCAGAAGCAGCTGCTTTCATAGCTCCAGTGAGCACGGGATGAAACTTCACGCTGTAGTGCACAGTACAAAAATAATATTCTGTTTCACTTTTAAGAGGTGATGAACAAAAAAAAAAAAAAAAGAAGGATCAGCAAACATCTTCCCAATTGCTTCAAATGCTATTTTGTGTATGCAATTGCATTGTGTATTATTTTAAAATGCTTACCTTTACAACAGGTGAGCTTCTGAGGAGTTCAAAAAAAATAAAAAAAATCCAGCCACGTATACAAAACATTAATAAACTATCCAGCTAACTTTCGTAAGGTTGAGCCTGAGCTGTCAATTTTACATAATGCACTCAACCAGCAGCACGTTTCACACCAACCACGTTTTGTTTTGCTTCTTCACCCTCCAGGGAGCGCTAATTCAGACCGACATGTTTGATTTGTGCATGCTTATCACCTTTCCCTCTTGGCAACGATTTTCACCATTGCCCTCATGACTGTTTCCATTTATGCTCCTAGTTACCATGATCAGAGCACAACGTTGAAGGCACAACCATCTCTTCCCTGCTGTATGCTAAATCTGGGAGTTTCTTTACGGCTGACCTACAGGAGCTGGAATCAACAGTGTCCAACCTTCAGCGGGACCAGTTCGAATAAACTGGCTCATCGTCGGGTTCAACAGCTCGTGCCAGCTCAGTTGCTCGGGATGCACAGAGTGCACGGCCAGTCCTGATTCGCTGTAGCAGCCGGTGTTTCAGCTTCAATCTGAATCTGCTGCCGTTTCATTAGGTTTGTTTAGCAGTTGCAGGCCGGGCCTTGGCGGGCTCCGATACAGCCTTAGCGTTATCAGTTCGAGCTTTAGCAGTCTCTGGACGGGTTTTGGACTTTGGTGCTGGAAGAGTCGGTGGTTCCCAGAGCAAGAACTCATGCAGGAGTGTGTTGACAGCATCCGGACACTCCATCATGACCATGTGACTGCCGTCCTCCAAGACCTTCAGGAAAGCCATTAGAAGTATCTGATGTGAAAATAGAAAGAAACAATGAGCAAAAAAAAGTTTTGTGCAGTCCAAAGGAATGATTGTTGTCAAAGAAAGTGCTAATTAGTGAGGCTTTTAAAGCTTTTTGCTCTTTTTTAGTGGGAGGTATACAACCGCAGTATGTTGGTAAGTTCACTGAAGACCATAATTTGGCATTTAAATGAATTGTCCTGTCTCTTTTCTGAAAGCAATTCTACAAAACACTCCCTAAAGTTCAGGGACTGTATTATTGTTTTGGCTGTTGTTTACCCAATAATATCTTAAACCCACTGATTGTTTTAAACTTTCACTGGTGCAGCCGCAAGATGTAAACAGAACACTGTTAAACAGCTGCTCCTTTACACATCCAGTAGATTCGGCAAAAACGCTGATTTATTTGGAGCATTCAGTTGTTTTTCTGGCCACCTGGAGGATGCAAGTCGATTCACTATGCATCTATATTTGTTCTGATTACCAACTCCTGAGGGAAATACTTGGCTCTTAAGCTGCTAATTCCATCATTGTGTTACAGTGTTTGCTGCCTAGTGCAGCTGCTTTCAGCAGTGAGAAAAATCAGGCTAAAAGATTAGAAAATGCTCACCAGGGAGTTCAATTTGAAATGCAAAGAAAGGCCATGATTCCTACTACGGATGACTCATGCCATATTGCATAATTATGACTGTGAAATTTGACTGTTACTCTAAAAATGATTTTTAAATGGATTTTATTCTTTCCAAACATCCATTTCACCATGGAATGTTGGTTTTTGTGCCTAATCTGTTATTTATATGAATAATTTCTCCATTTGGAACTCTGGCCTTGAAGATCCCCCACTTACTTCTGCCATCCGTTGGTCCTCTTCAACAGGGACAAACTTGTCATGCATGCCATGAACCAGCAGGATGGGCACTGTGAGCTCAGCGTGGTAAACTTCGTCCCCCTCGGGCCAGTACTGCCCGCTCATCATGGCACGCAGCACAAATGACGACACATTGAATGCATTGTTCTCTCTCAGCAGCTGCTTCTCCCTGGCACCCTGCCGAGCAAAGCCAGCTCTGTAGATGGCAGAGTAGATGATAGTCAGCCCAAATAAAACTGCTTCAAAAATTGAGGATTCTGATTATTTTAAATATTCATTTAACAGGCAAATTAAATACTAGTACAATTACCATATCGGCCTTATTTTAGATACATATTATAAGATAAGATAAGATAAGATAAGATAAGATAAGATAAGATAAGATAAGATAAGATAAAACTTTAATGATCCCACGACGGGGAAATTTGCGCATTACAGCAGCTCAGTACAGAAAACTAAAAATAGAATAGAATAAAATAGAAAAACACTATACACATATACATAAGCACTATATACAGAAAATATATAGTCAATACACACATGTACATATACACACATATACACACACATCAAAACACTATATACAGATATCAAAATATTATATACATTTGTAGCCGGTAAGGTACACAGCATACACGGTATGCATTATATGGGTGAGTGTAATAAATAAAATGTATCTGGACTGTAAGGATAAAGTGATGGCAGAGGAGATAAAGTGTCCAAGTGACTCAAGACATTATGAAGTGTTGTACAGTCTAACTGCTGTTGGGATGAATGACCTGCGAAAGCGCTCCTTCCTGCAGCGAGGATGTTTCAGTCTCTGACTGAAGGAGCTGCTCAGCTCACCCACGGTCTCATGCAGAGGGTGATGGGGGTTGTCCATGATGGATGTCAGCTTTGCTAACATCCTCCTCTCACCCATCACCATCACAGACTCCAGAGGACATCCCAACACAGAGCTAGACCTCCGCACCAGTTTGTCGATCTTGCTCCTGTCCCTTTATGTGTAATACATTTAATTTTGCTCCTGTCTTACTTTGTCTCTCTTTCTACAATTTATGTAAATACTATTTGTCTTACGTGAATATTGTCACTATGAAGTAAAATTGAAATAAAAACAACAATAAGCTGCATTTTACCCATTTGTATTTACATTTGAATATCTCATTTGGAACCGACGTGTTCATTTCAGCTTGAAAGTTTTTAAATTTAGGAGGCTAAAACTGTTTAGATAAACAGAAAAAAATCATGACCAGGCCTCCTTTGAAGGACCTTTCAAATATCAGACATGTGGCATTGCCACATTACTCTGTTATCTTTATGTTCCTCGTCTTTCGCTGTCTTACTTGAGAAAGCACCAGGCTAGCAGCGGGGAGAGGCAGTGAAGCACACAGGTCGGTAGGTTGAAGATGGAGCAGAGGCTGGGCTCCAGAGCGGTGGGACCACCACCATTGATCATCACCATCTTGTGAATCTGTTCTGGATACTCATGAGCCAGGAACGTACAGAACGACACACTAAAGCAAAAAGAACAAAAGACTGGTTACAGGGCCGACAGAAAGAAACAGGCTGATCATGCTGTGGTAATCATCTTTTAATTAAAATGCACCATTCAGGGCAAATTTAAACTATGGCATGCTTATTCTTGCATTATTGCAATAAGAGACAACAGATGCAGCAGCAACAACAAAGACATGTAATGCAATAAGTTACAGAATAGACCTTATAATGCTGTTCAATCTGTTTGAACAGTGTTGAGACTCATTATTTTAAGAAATACGGTCTAACAGTAAGGAGACCAGGTGGCCATTTTATGTGTGAGTGCACAGCATTTTTGTTTTTCTTGTACTGCTTCCCACATACTGTGAGTGTCCTACGTTTTCATTGGCTCTAGTTTTCAAAAGTCAACACTGGAAGTCACTTCTTTAAATTCTAGCTTAAATCTAGTGTGAAGAAAACAGGGAAAGATAATTATCAGATTTAACAGCAGATGAAATGCAATTAAGAGCAATTGTAATACCTGTACAGGTAGTTAAAGGCAGCTAGTGTAGAAAAAACTATAGTATAAGACTGTCATAAAAAAAACTTTAGCATCCTTTTATGTTTATTATACTTAGCTTGGAATACAGTCCAGAAAGTCACATTGAAATTAAATCTATGTTATTCACATATGAAATCTGTCTACTTTACATAATTCACTATCTTCTGTGTGAATGTTGTGATCTTTAACTCACCCATAAGAGTGTCCTATGAGAATATTCCTCTTCCGTGCATATCTCTTGAAGATTATTCTCATATCCTCAGCCAGTGCATAGAAAGTGTATGCTGCAGGTATCTGTGGTGCTGAGCTGGCTCCGTGTCCTGCCAGGTCCGGGGCGATCACTTCGTACCCCAGCCGGGAAAAGAAGTCCAGCTGGCTTCCCCAGATATCCAGCGAACCTCCCACTCCATGAATGAAGAACAATGCAACATCTGGATGTGTCCCTTTACAGGCTGATATCTTTCTTTCACAGTCAATCACCACGGTGCGCTTGGGCTTCCGCCTGCGCTTCCTGGGTTGCTGTGATTGGTCATTCTGTTCAGGGGCAGGTGCCTCTCCCGCTGCTGCCGCTGTCTCAGGTGCCCCGTTGTTTCCAGCCGCGACAGAGTCTGATCTCACCTCAGGAATGCTGACAGGCGGTGACGACTTACCACAGTCTGTCAGTTCTACCTCCACAGTGCTGTTGGGTTCTGTCTCTCCATTCTGGCAGCTTTTCAGCTCTGCGCTCGCCCTGTCACCCAAGTTCTCAATGAACAGCTGTCCATTACGGTAAACTGTGATCTTTCGTTTGCAGCTCACACTCCCACCAAGCCCAGTGGGTTCCTCCACCACCGGCCGGTCAGGGATGATATGTCGAACCCGCAGGATGCGGCCTGGTTTTACCTCCACAAACTCGTAGCCATCAGCAGGCTCTGAAGTTTCTACAGGAACCACAATATTGGTCGACTTTGAGGTGAAGCAGCAGAACAGACCTTCCAGAAAGCTGGTCAGCATGGCTGCCAGTCTGAAGGAAATACAGTTACATAGAAACACACAAAGAAACACAAGTGAACAGGAAGACATGCACATATAAACACAGGCAGCAATGTGAGTCAAAGCAACATGAATCATAAGGAAAATGGCTACAGTTGACCTTTAACTGTTTAACTGCAGAAATAAGTTCATATGATAAAATGACTCTCTGCGTAGAGCATTAGAAATTATTTTAGAGGAGCACTTTAGAACAGGAAGGTGAGGAGATGGAGGCACAATATAAACACATCAGGTGCATGAAATGTATTAGGAAAAACAGTGGCACAAAATGACACCTATTAACTAAATATATTGCTACAGTATGTGTCATCAAGAACTTTACATCTCTACATCAAATGGCTAATTGGGGAGCTTGACTGTACCATTCAAGAAGGTAAACAAGTTCTAGTGCCTTTACAACCTGGCATCTAATTACAACTTAAACCCTTGCGACTTCTGTCAGACGTAACTGAGCACCATCTTTACACAGCGCGGCCTTTCATGGTATTAATAGACGTGAACGGACGATAATAGCTCCCTGAGTTAAAGCTGTCCACCATGTGATCGCTCTGCAGGAGGAACACGCAGCAGTGCTACAGTTAAAACCACAGGACAGCCAATCAGTGATTAAAAGAAAGATATTCAGGAATAAAGAAGTATTACTTCAGTGTAAATTACTCTCATATAGACAGCAAATGAGCACCTCTTCTTTTTGTGCCTAAAGATTTAAAAATATCATTACAAACACCTATCTACAATAAACTGGCTTCCTCATGAACTCCGAACTGGCTGCTTTTGAAAATTCTGCAACAATTTTGTAACTAAATAGCCCCCCAAAGGGTGAGTCTGTACAATGCGGGTCCTCCTGCAGTATCAGTTGTCAGTTGATTATCAGCCATGGCAACAGCACAGCAGCCAAGCAGGGTCTGCAAGCCTCTCTGTGGGTTGCATTATCCTACCTTCCTCCCTGCTAGAAAGGATTATACTCTCAGTCTAAGTCCACACAGCACAATCTGTCTATCTCCTTTCTCGATGAAAACAGAAAAGTATGGCGCTGTGTACTGACAGTTTTATACATTTGGTTTCATTTTTAATTAAACTTAATATCGCTCCTGTTTTCATGTGGCAGATTATAGACACAATGTAAAACAGCATTCCTGCTTGACTGGCTATTTCTGCTTATACCGGCACACCGTCTCTCCAAATAACAGTGCAGTGCTGCATGAAGAGGCTGAGCATGTCATTTTCATGAGTGACGGTGACCCATTCATCTCACATCAAAAGGCACCATTTTGATCAGTCACAAGGTTTGAGCTATGTTATTTTGATGTTATTTTTGTATACCATTTATAGTAAACATTGGTGGGGGTGTGTCTTGGACCATAAACCAAAACAATTCAAAAGCTCCTTTCTACACTTACAGAAAAGAAGCATTCATCCATCTATGTCATTAGAATCAGCTTTAAAGTGTAGGATTGCTTTGTGGCAATAACCAAACACAGAAGTGGTGTTATGTCTTTTTTATTGTCATCTATTCTTTTCATTTTTATATAGTCTGGATTTGCAGCAAAATTCAATATGCAGAGCAAAGATGGCTCTATGCTTTCAATTAGACCAATAAGCACTACCATAACAGGAGGAAAACATCAGTGGCTGGCAAGATAACTGAGAAAAAACTTTTAACCATTAACCATTTAACCTTTCTAACCATTTAACCTTTCTAACCATTAATATTCTGTATTTGCGCAAAGTGCATGTTGATGTTCATTAATCACTTCTATTGCATATCATGAATCATCTGATTGGACTGGACACAAAGACTGTGTTGAAACATGTCTGTGATCTAGCGATTAGGCTCCACCACTACAAACCAGGCCACACTCAGGCATCAGGGAGCATCAAGAGTGGGAGAGACTGCATTTATGCGCTTTCTTTTAACAGGTCGTTACACAAAGCACTGAAACAGCCAGGCTGTTGCTGTCTGTGGATTTGACAATAATCAACTTATGATCACAGGTAAGGCTGCAAAAATGTCACAGTGTTAAATTTCATCTGATAAAGCAGTCCCTATTAGTCCGTTTGCATGTTGTTAAAGTTTCTGATTGGCTTTTGTTGTCAGTGGTTGTGATAGGCTGTTATATAACATTACATGCAGGTTAGACACACTGTAGGGACTGGTGCCCAGAAAAACGAGTAGAGACTGTAATGGGGATTAAAAACAACTGCAGTGGCTTCACAGTTGCCACAGTCCCGCACTTGTTTGATCAGGTGAATTAGTTGTAACTCCATTGAACGTGTTTGCATGTATGACACATATGACACAAGTATGAAATAAAGCTCTGAATGCATTGTGTTATGTTATGTGAAAGTAATATATTTTCTAAGCAGTTTGATTTAAAAATTATTTCATTTTTAAAAAGTAACCTAATAATTTAATCAAAGCATAACCTGATAATTTAACACAAATGTGAGCAAAACTATCCACCTGTAATGCTTTGGGTGCTGGTTCACTAGAAATATAAAAGGTCTTTTTACCTGGTATCTGAAGCTGCTGGGCCCATCCATTCACTAAAGACAATAAGAGCTGGGTTGAATAGACTGCTCACTGCGTACGTCTGATGCCGCAAGTGAAGCAAGTTCCAGAAGGTTTCTCTTTGAGTTTAGACTAGAATTTAATGCCAAATTTAAAAAATCTTTTTTTTTTTATTTACACCAAATGAGCTGTTCGTCTTGAATAATTGAGCTCAGCGCTATATAGCGACCTTCGTCTGTCCTCCTGCCAGAAATTCTTAAACTACCTTATAATCTAAATATTTGCAGTCCTATAAAAAAAAAAGAGGAAAAATACACGAAATAAATCCAGAGGCTTACCTTTGCCTATATTCCCTCAAATTTCGGCTAAATTTTCAGATTGTTTTCTCGTGAGGCATCGGGGAAGTAGGAGAACTATAATCTGTTGCGGTCAATCCAGTAATCTAATTTATCTGGATTTCGTTGCCCTGTCAGTAGCCTCCGCATGGCGGCCAGTATCGGCCGACTCTAAGCACATCTCTCTAAGGTTCAGAAGCAGATCCACATGTCTGCCTGCTCCCGAACTCCAGGTCCATGCCGAAATATCAGAGGCTGCGCATAGAGACGCACCGGAGCTCCGCGGATGCTTTAAATCCATGATGCGACTTGGGCTCGTGGTTCTGTTAGTAGGAGTGAATATATGCCCCCTGCTGCTATGTAAGGGAAGACTACAGTGAACATCTGATTGGAGAGAAAGCTGTTTGTCCAGTGGGAAAGGTTTTACCAGTGAAGTAAAAATCAATTTATTTTAAAGAGGAAAGAAAAGGAAAGAAAGGGGACAAGCTTTAAAGAAACCTTTTCTTTTCTAAAAGAAAATAAGGAAGCATTAATAAATATTTTAAACAATTTACATTAAGAATCTTGTTGGTCTACACATCCACTATATTGTCAAAAGTATTCACTCACCCATCCAAATCATTAAATTCAGGTGTTCCAATCACCTGGCCACAAGTGTATAAAACCAAGCACCTAGGCATGCAGACTGCTTTTTCAAACATTTGTGAAAGAATGGGTCACTCTCAGGAGCTCAGTGAATTCCAGCGTGATAGGATGTCACCTGTGCAACAAGTCCAGTCGTGAACTCGCTACTAAATATTCCACAGTCACAGTTGGTTAGTGGTATTATAACATAGTGAAAGTGACTGAGAGACAGCAGCTGAACCATGAAGTGGTAGGCCACGTAAAATTGAGGCGCAGAGGTCGCCAACTTTCTGCAGAGACAATTGCTACACGTGGCCTTCAGATTAGCACAAGAACAGTGTGTAGAGAGCTTCATAGAATGGGTTTCCAAGGCCGAGCAGCAGAACCATAACGACATGGATGAGAGAGTTTGTTGTCCTGACCTCAACCCAATAGAACACCTTTGGGGTGAATTAGAGCAGAGACTTTAAGCCAGGCCTTTTCAACCAACATCAGTGTCTGACCTCACGAATGCACTTCTAGACGAATGGTCAAAAATTCCCATAAACCCACTCCTAAACCAGGGGTGCTGGAAAGGAGGGTCTATCCCTTGGTTGAACCTCAGATTCATTCAACGATGCAGTGGGAGTTGGACTTCACCAGGGCTGCCTTTTGTCTCTGAATTTTCAGGCGTAGCCAAGTGGCGGAAGGCTTCAGCCTTGGTGGCCTCAGAATCTTATCTCTGCTTTTTGCGTAGGATATGGTCCTGGTGGCTTCATCAGGTGGTGGCCTTCAGCTTGTAGTGGAACAGTTTGCAGCCAAGTGTGAAGCAGCTGGCATGAGAATTAGCACCTCTAAGTCTGAAGCCATGGTCCTCAGCAGGAAAAGGGTGGCGTGCCCACTCCAGCTCAGGGATGAGTAGGTGCCCCAGGTGGAGGATTTTAAGTATCTCGGGGTCTTGTTCATGAGTGACGGGAGAAAGGAGCGGGAGATTGACAAATGGATTGGGGCTGCATCTGCAGTGATGCTGACGCTGCATCGGTCTGTTGTGGTGAAGAGGGAGCTAAGCGTGAAAGCAAAGCTGTCGATTTACTGGTCAATCCATGTCCCTACCCTCACCTATGGTCATGAGTAGTGACCAAAAGAATGAGATCGTGAATACAAGCGGCAGAAATGAGCTTCCTTTGAAGTGTAGCTAACCTGTCCCTTAGAGAATGGGTGAGGAGTGCACCCATTCAGCAGGGGCTCAAAGTACAGCTGCTGCTCCTCCACATTGCAAGGAACCTGTTGATCTGATTCAGGCATCTGACTAGAATGCCTCCTGGGCACTTCTTGGGAGAGGTGTTCCGGGTAAGCGGAAAAAAATGGATGGATGGATTAATGGATGGATTTAAATTATTTAAATAATTAGGGCGTTTATTCTTTTTATATGATAAATGATTGCAGCCTTAACAACTGAAATTTACCTTGGATCAATAAAGTATTTCTGATTCTGATTCTTAGGTCACAGCAGAAAAAAGTCATTAACAAATAATATTCTCTCCATCTTCGCATTTCTTTGTCCTCCTGCATCATAAGGAGCTGCTGTGGAAGTTGCCATGGCTGTTGTTGCTATGTAACTACTTGTAAGGAGTCCAAGTACCCAGGTGCTAGCGAGGTGGGAGAAAATTCAGAAGCGAAGACCCAGCAAACCCCTAGACACTGCGAGGACTGGCAAAGCCATTCATACACCATTATAAGAAAATCCCTCAAAGTCTATAATGTCATAGAGAAGCACCGTTTAAAATAAATTATACAGCAGTATGACTCTCCAGCACTCCATCTCAAGGCTCTTTTTGGCAGTTTTACCATACTTCTACCCTCTTTTCTCATATGGATTTCTGTTTTATTGAATCAATTCTTACATTCTCTTTTATCAGCTGGTTCAGGTCACTGAACCCAAGAAACAAAAAGAGACTTCCAGGTATAGTCATAGTGTGTAGCAAAATTGCTGGTGTGAACCTAAATGGCCTTCCTTGTCTGTATAAGGTTAGGACTTTGAAGAAGGCCCAGTCTATCCTGGCTGATCCTAGCAACCCCTCATTAGAGGAGTTTAAGATGGTTCAGTCTGGCTGTAAACACAGTATGCCATTGTGCATGAATTTTAATAATTCATTATATTCTTAATGTTAATGTTGCTCAGCATTGCTTTTTTTTTTTGTATATTTATTGTCTATTTAGTTACATTTTGCTTGATGGTTGTGTGAATTCTGCTGACTGTTACGACAAATTTCCCCTGGGGGAAATCTCCCAGTGTGGTTAACTCAACATGTCACGAACCAGTTAAGCTGCAAACTGTGTCATTAGATATTTCTGGTGTGGATTGTGCCGCACTTACACTTAGATGAATAATTTTTTTTTTTAAAGCCTTGTTTTCAACCTTGTTCCTGATTGTTAATCTGAAGTTTTAGACTTTACCTGAACTTGCAATAAAAGCAAATAATCCATCAGTTTCCTGCAGCCTTTACTGAAAAGGCTCATAAACATTAGTACATGTAGGATATACATGCGCCAGAAACGCTTTCCATATAGATACATCAATCAAAGACTACAGCTCGTGGGATCGATAGCGGGTGATGGTTTTCATAATGAAACTCAATGAGGGAGAGCAGATTGCTTAGTCAATGATTTAGGGAGGGGCTTAAATTGTGTTGTCTTTAATGATTGGTTGTCTGAGCAAGCTACAACCACGTGGGTGTAAGGATAATCCAATAGAAGCTCTTGGGGCGTGGCCTACCAGAGCATCGCTGCCATCATGCTAGCTGAAGAAGTCCTGTGTAAGCTTTGCGAACTCATGTATTGAGCGATTTTGAATTTTTTTTTTTTTTTTTTTTAATGTGTGGTGTCATTTTTTTTATAGTCACTGGAAAGTAAAATGGAAACAGCAACTTGCGTGTGAGGGCGGCAATTTTCCTTTCAAATAGGACTACATAGGACAGCTGTCTCGGTTTACTAGCCTGTAAGCTAGCGCGGCCATCACGACCAGCGCAACAGACACCAAGACAAGTCCACAGGTCGGCGTTTTGGGGTTGGACATTTCCGCCACTATCATGGAGAAGGTATTTCTCATACACTATGCTTATAACGCTGGTTTAACTTGTACAGCTGGTGTCATGGGGTATAAAGTAATTGCAAGCCAGCTAACCGTGGCTACCGGCTAGCCGCTAGCCACACCTGCTCCTCCTGTTGGTATTCAAGGCCAAGCCGGCATCGATTTGTGCTCTGAGCTTCTCAGCTCTGTCTTTCTCATTTGAAACCACTGTGTGATTATTGCATCCATTTTGGAGGTTAATGGGGACGTCGTGGGGTTGGGGGGGCAGGCCCGTTATCGTGTGTGATGGGGGAACGCCCTGTATGCTGTCATGTAAAGGGATTTGTCACCTGCTCAGCAAACATATGCATTTAAAAAAAAAACACACACACCTACACTGTCATTGGTGATTATCGAGACTGTTGCTATGAGATGACTCGAGTAAACTTCAGCAGGCTGGCTGCTAAAAGTCGAAATAGATGACTTGAGACTTACAATCTTTAGAGTCATAATAAGTTGAAGATGAAAAAGAGAAATGAACGCCACAGGGTCTAATAATCACTTCACCCTCTTCCCACAGGCTGATTTCTTGAAAGGTCTTCCTGTCTACAATAAGAGCAACTTCAGCAGGTTTCATGCGGATTCTGTTTGTAAAGCATCTGTAAGTAGCCTTTATCAATACTGTCTGTGGACGTTTAGTTTTTGTTCGTTCAGATATAGAAAGTGAGCACAGCTATAACTTAGCCTCTTTGTGATGTTATTCAGAATCGCAGACCCTCTGTGTACCTTCCAACACGTGAATACCCTTCTGAACAGAGTAAGTTGAAACTGTAAACTAACCCTCTCTGCTGTGGTTTATCATTGGATGTTTTCAAATGCTTATTAACTTTTACCAAATTAGCACTGTATGGCATCAGAACAGATCAGCTGTAAATGCAATTTGCATGTTTGGAAAAAAAATTCTTGTCTCTGTTTGCTTACAGTCATTGTAACAGAAAAAACCAACATCCTCCTGCGTTACCTCCACCAGCAGTGGGACAAAAAGGTGAGCATGTGCAGTTCTTTCATTTCTTTAGTCTCATTTCACTAGCAGGGACCACATCTTCAATTAGAGTGACAGTGCTTCTTCAAAGAGAATGGCAGATGAAATAAAGATAGATCTAGGCCTGAGACTGCAGTTTCGGGAAGTCCTCAGTGAGGGCTGGCGGTGACTCCCGAGCCAGGCAGATCCCTTTGGCACTAATGAGAGGTGCAAGAACTGCACTATAGGCTGTTTGTTCAACAGCTTATATATATGCAGGGAGGGAAATGTAGTCATGGAACTGGAAGGGGAAGTGTTTGAGGTGTGGTCCTGCTCCTGAAATTCAGATAAAATATCTCCAGTTAGTAGTTTTTGTTATGAGTCTTTATTAGGTCTCATTCACTTCATAAAGTCAGTCTCTGGCTCTGATTTTGCTGATTCCTGTGTAATCCTTTGTATCAAACAGAATGCAGCAAAGAAAAGGGAACAGGAACAAGCTGAGGGTGACAGCCCAGCACCCCCAAGGAAGATCGCCAGGACAGATAGCCAAGAGATGAATGAGGACTCATAAGTGTGTGTCTGATTGTGTGTATGCGTGTGTACATGTGTTTGTGTCAACAGGGTACAGCCAATATAAGCAAAACCATAGGATAATCCCTCCTGAATACAGACTTCCTGGTTTTTCCAAACTACAGCAGGATGTGTTTCCTGTCATGAAACTAATGAGAGAATTCCGGGAAATTCCCATAAACAAAGCTGCCACTTATGGTGTATGAAAATAAAGTTGGCAGAAATTATCTCAAGTCGCTGTTAGTGACTGAAAGAAGAGCTGTAGTCATGGAGGGGAAATCATTACTGGTGTTTTAATTATGTTGGCTATTCCCTATGTGGGCTAGTACACATGTATATATTTGTATGCGTGCTGAGCTGTGAGTGTGGACCGTGTGTTGTGCTGTATGTGTGAGTGGATAGTCGAAAAAGTGAGTAGAATAAAGATGAGATGGACTGGACAGATAATGTCAGACACTAATCTTAAAAATGTAACTGGTACAAGACTTGTGTAGCCTTTCTGTCATCTGGACAGTCTGTTCTGATTTGTGTGAATATTTTGTTACTGTTTTAATTTTATTTTATTGGGGGTTTTTTTTGGTGTTTTTTTTTTGTTTGTTTGTTTGTTTGTTTGTATATGGCAATGAGCTTCCTGCCAGCCACAGTGCCCACCATCTCAGTTTCACTGCCCACTCTGCAACCACACGGGGGCATTGCAACTTCTTTTCCACACTGTTTGAATCGACAGAACCAAGAATGCACTGTGAAGAACAGCACAAAGTAGAAGCAACTCTTCCAGGATCCCCCTCCTTTTTAAATGTGTGTTGTTGGTTTTTCTTTTTGGTGAATATTAATATCTGCATTCTATCCTGGGACTTGTGCTTGTAGGATTAACGTTGTGTTGGTGTGCCTGAGAAGTAGTATTACATTTAGCACCTCCCTCTGCCTAATCGAGTCTAGTGAGAAGGGGATTTTCTCTAAGTTTTAGCAGATCTTTCATCAAAAGATGTAAAGGAAAAAGGAGGAACTGTTATGTCTTAATAGGAAAATATAAAATGTGAGATTTCATTTTTAGTCGCACAACTTGGTAACAGCACAGATACTAAGGAGAAATATCTATAGTAATGTGTGGAAAAGGGAAAAGAATGCATAATGTGTGTAAATAATTACCAGTAGCTTATACAATTTAGTATCTTTGTGTCTGCCTTTTTGTAAAAGAATACAGAATAAAGTAGAAAAAAAACCCCAGTGGATGTTACCTTGCCTTGCATGTTAATGTTTCAGTGGCTGGGTGTTATAATCCTGGACCAGAAATAAAGCATAAGGGGTGTTAGGGTTTTTGGTGTTATCTTGTGTGGAAGGTATTAGCCGAGAGGCCTTAAAACGTGTCACGATTCGGATCCTTTTGCTCCCCCAGCTCAGGGCCCAGGTTAGCGGTACTGTTTGCCTCTTCTTTGTGACAGCCCTGGATGCTTTTTCTTCTTTCCACCTTGACTGAGAGCTGCTTTTATGAACACCAGGGGTGGTGGTGGTTGAGGAAGTATTATAGTTTCAGCCATAGAATGCACAATAAGCATGCACAGCAAAGTGCAGCCGCCATCCTTTCTTGTTCCTGAGATTCAGTTTGTATTGGTATCATAAACTGTACAACACTGAATAAAGCTTTTTTTTTTTTTTCCTTTTAAAAAATCATTTTTATCACTGCCCAGCAGTCACATCAAAGCCTCCTCGCCTCCCTGTTTTAATCTGTCAACACTGCGATGTGGTCAGTCATCTTCCTACCTACAGTGTAAATACCCTTTCTGTTATTTAAAGTATGAAAACCACATTCTGCTTCTGCTCAGATAGACTGTTCTACGAACACCCTAAGCCTTGTCCCACGTGTTAGATCAGATATGTTCTTTTTAGCTTTGCTGAAATAAAACTGGATTAAAACTGTCTTTTCGTTATGTGGTGCTTATTATGAAAAATATCACAAAATGCACAGAAATACAGAAAACTAGCCATACCACATGGAATGCATTTGAAATTGTTTTATTAACTATTTGTCAGGTCTTACAAAAATATGACAAAATAAATTAAAAGAAATAAATAATCCCATTTCCCAGTATTTTTCTTTAAAAGATCTTTTTTTTTTTGTACAGTGGTACATTGGAAGAGCATATGATGTTTGTGTAAGTGAGGCTTCCATGAAAATGTCTCAACTTTGAGGTTAGGGTCGGGCTTTAATGTAGCTGTGGTGAGAATCTCACCTGTTCACATCCACTCTGAAACACCAGAACACGTTACATTTACTAAATCCACTCAGTCCTTTCCTACTTATTTCAAATGAGACTGATGACGTCCAAACTCTTGAAAGAAGTTGTTTTGATAAAGAGTCTGAGTCTGAGCTGCTGTCCTAATACAAGGGATGCCTGTGCCGTGACGCTGCCGTTTTCAGAATGAGATCAAGTTTTCAGTGAAACCCAAAGTGTCAGGAGCTGTTCCTCCAAAAAAAAAATGCTTCTTTACTTTAAAGATCTCCACTGCAGAATGGCATGTTTTGCTGCTGTCATGAGAGCAAAAATGAAAGCAGTAACAAGCTGATTTCGGTTGTGACACTGTTCGCTTTACCTGAATAATGCACACACGGAGCTGACTGTAAGTCTACTCCACTGTGACACTGCAGTATCAGCAAATATTTCCAGTGCACCAGTTCTGCCTCTCTATGTGACTTTTCGAATGATGATGAATGGACTCTATTGCACCGTGAAGTCATTTATCCCTGAAATCCAGATGCTGCAAGAATAAAAGGTTTTCATGAGACTTTGCTCAGCTACGTCGTTAGCGTCTCGATCCCTGTTCTGCTGCTGTTCGGGTCCCCTCCAACAACAACCAACCTTTGAGAATGACACACAGACGCTGAAGATATTACATTTCTCTTAGCCTCGCACTTCTCACTTTACATTTATAACGAACAGTGGCTTCCAAATATAAAACAAGAACATACTGCAGGCTGACTGTAAGATGATAACATGACTGCACAGACTGCTTCGGTATTGCATTAATGTCAGTAAGAACTTTTTGCCTCTCTGTAAGAACATTTTCATCTCTTCTGTAGCCATGAGACCAAAAAATTGACTAGACTTAAAAAACTAACCTATTAAAGCTGCAACAGAACACAAAAACCTGTTCAGCCAATGGAGGCTGCAGGTTAGGGTAGAGTTTTAACATTATACAGGAAACAGGCGATCTGAGAGAGCTGGCACTAACAAAACTGATGGGACAAAAAGGAAAAAATGCATAGAGTCTGGTGAGGATAATGCAGAAGGAATTAGTGTTTGAGGTGGGGAGGGGGATAGTCTAGAGCTTTAGTACTACAAGTCAACTTCAACTCTGTATTATTGCCCAAATCCTTGTCTGAGGTGAAAGTGTGGAAATGCATAGTTAATGTTCCCGTATCTCAACCTACAGTACAGTGCAACGGCCTCTGAAACCTTTCTCAGTGTGTCTCTTGTCAAATTTGTCAGACATGGTAATTCTGCTGCCTCTGCCGCATTCTGATGACTACTGACTCATGGTGTGGGTAAATAATTGTGTCAATTGTTAATTGAATCTAACAGCTTAACATCTTTCCATGTAAATAAACTGGCACCACCTTCTGGAGACCCCGCAGAAGTGAAATACCAGTCAATGGTAGATGACGGACTTGCCTACTTGAGCAAGTCCACTAACATAATTGAAATACAATGGAATATAGGCAAACAGTATGCAAAGTACAGTACTGTGCAAAAAATGTTTTAGGCACTTCTAGATATTTATATTTTTATGCATCACGTGAAACTACCCTGGAGCGGTGTGATCATTTTTCAAATCAATTCTGCAGCATAACAAACATGCAGTCAGAGTCATTAAAAAAAAATCTATATTCAAGGAGAACAGGGAGTCCTGCAAGGACTGGTTTGGTCCCTAAAGAGCCTGCTCACATTATTATCAAGTAAGTCAGCAAATACATGAAGAGAGAAACAGTCCAAATCCACAGAAGAATTCAGGGCAAGTTCTCTACAATGACTGAACAACATAAAATTTGAACAACTGCATGCAAGTGTACTTTGGAGAACTGCTGCCATTCAAGTCAAAGGGTGCTCACGCTTGATGAAGGTTTTTTTTCTTCTTCTATTTACTCCGCTCCTGTCGAGTGCCTTGAGTTAGTGCCTAAAACTTTTATGGAGTACTGTACGTCTTGGGTTAACAGTATATTCAGAAAAATACTGCATTGGTTAAAAAAAGGAACTTCCATCATCTGCAAAAGGTGCATATAAAACAATATGGAGGATAACATATTAAAAGCAACTGTTCAAAAACAAAAAATATGATCATATGAATATCTTGAAACCTCGTCGTTGCTGATAGCATGCACCGTGTGAAATAAAAGAAACAAAAAGAAACAGTTTTTGCATAATGTAATGAGGCAGGCTGGTGTTGGCACTCTCTGCTGAAGAGAGAGATCCATTTCTATGCAGGGCGTCAGGGTTTAGTGCAAATGTTACTTCTTTAACTCTGTGCTCATTTGCCAAGTCTAGCTCGAGTTTGTGGAATGAGGCACCATCTGTGTTTACAAGGCGCTCTACGGGCTCGGATGGAGAACAGCATGCAACAGGGATCTCTGCTCCACTTTCTCCAAAACCACTCGCTTTTTCTTACCTCTCCTCCGTTCTTCCAAAAATACTGGCATTTTCGTAACTTGCTAAGCTCGTTGCTTTCATTTCAAACAAACTGGCTCCTGTCGCAGACTGGGAGGACGTGTACGAAGCTCAGACATCACCTCTGCTTTGAAAATAAAGCTGGTGATATATCAGGGTGACTGTTTCAGAAGGGCTTATGTGATGATTGATACTTAATGAAACACTGACTGATATTGCTTTTCCACTCTTCAGCTTCAGTAGAAAAAGTGAAGGGCCCAACAATTCCTCACGGATTAAAATGAGACTGATATCTAATGATCACTTGTGTTGTGACAGCTAAAAAACACTCTCAGCAGTTATTTGATGTACAATCTCTAATCCACCATACCACCACCAAGTTTTTTTTTTAATCACTTTCCTACACAACGTCCCAGTGTGAAGCCACCGAGACGCTTACAATTTCTGACAAGAAGAAATCAATAAACACAGCTCTGCTTTAAAGGCTTAAAAATATTAGAAACGCAGCTCATGCATTTCTTTATGTATTGCAGACAAGGAAGAATTTGTATGTTTGTGTGTGTACAGGTGTGTGCGTGCGTGCGTGTGTGGTTTTATTCGGTCACGATAGAAGGGCTTGTGTCTTTCTTACAGAGCCTGTTTTCTTTTTTGTCTCGCAGCAAAAAAAAAACAAAAACAAAAAAAAAAAAGCAAACCAGAGCGACAGTCATCTCTCATCAGTTTCAGCTCTCTGCTTCAAGTACTCCTACACATGGCCTGTGACAGCACAGAAGGTAGGTCAAGCCTTCCTCACAGTAAACACGTCACCTCTTCAGGTGAGATGTAACCAAAGACAAGTTGTGTTTTTTTTTTTCTTTTTTTTTTCTTTTTTCTTTCTGGAGCCACTAGATTTTAGAACCGGCCAGATCCAAGTCTGATGAATGTCCGTTCTCTGAGCCTTCCCCTCCGGGTGAGGGGATCTCCTCTGGAACGCCATTCAAGTCAGACCGGGAAGGCTGTCTTTCTGATGTCTGTGATGATGACCCCTCTCCTGACCTGGGCAGCGGCGCCCCGTTTACACAAGTTCCTCCCTCAGATTTCCCAAAGTTAAACAATTTCCCAGGGTTGAAGGCCTTATTGGGTGACTGAGAACGCTCCTGAGAGCTGCTACCTGATAATGACGATGATGACGCTGCTGCTGTTGCTGTGGCATTAACGGCCGTGGCAGCAGCCGCAGAAGCTGCAGCACCTTCCCTCTTATTCTCAGGTGACTTGAGGAATTTGAAGCTTAAGAAGCCGGGCAGTTTTGGCTCACTGCCAGTGGGTGATTGAGGAGAGCGGGCACCACCCGAGGAGAACTTGCTCTGTAGCGGGATGATCTGTTTCAGCTTCATCACATTATTATTGGCCAACAGGGAGCTGGGCCTCTTGGGCTTGTCGGACCCAGCGCTTCCTCCTCCTCCACCCCCAGAACGCGACTTGCTGCCGTGACTTTTGTCGTGGTGGTGATCCCCCGAAGAGTCGCCTTTGCTGTCGTCCCGCTCCCTTTCCCTGCGGGCCATATGCTCTGCCTGTCTTTGCCTCTCTTCCTCCTCTCTTTTCCTTCTCTGCAGCTGCTGGTAATGCTGCTGTGCCTGCCGCTCGTGCTTCTGCAGAGGAAGGGAAAACGTTCTCACAATGCGTTCATAAGAATCAGCACTAGCCCAGCTAACTACTACAATACTGCAGTGCTACTCATCTAACAAAGCCCTTACTACAGTAAGAATCTTGCATTAGTGCTCCAGGTGCAGCTACAAGCTAATCTCTTTTCTACATTGTGCAGTTTTGCTACAATATCAAAACAACTTCCAAAAAGTTGTTCCCAAAAAGAAACAACTGCAGTGCTGCAGCATGACCAAGTTAATGAGGTAGGCTATAAAGGGCTTCTTCAAATTCCCCAAAGTCATGACCATGAATCTCGTCTCTCATTTTCAACCATCCCATATCAAATTTTATTTGTCTTATGATGCCTCACTGTTTACCTTAAAGGCCTCCCTGCGCTGATAATCCAGTTTAGCCATCTCTTCTTTGACCCACGTAGGAATGTCAGGAATAGCCACATGGATGATGTATTTAAGCAGGATGGCAAAGTGCTGCAAACAGACAGACAGGTAGAAAATACATGAAGAAAAAAAATATCAAAGAATTACAAATTAATTAATGTACAGTAAAATCTCCAAAAATAGGACACAGTGCTTCAAACACCTGTTTTAAGCAACTTGTTACTTGAGGTAATTCTTGCAACACTTGGGCTGTGGAATTATCCTTCTGATAGGCTTGACTTCTTTATCAGGCCAAGACAGCGCTGCAGGCTGTTTACCTCTCACATACAGTGCAGCAAACTAGTTTCTAAATATGTTACAAGCAGTAACAGTGACATACTGCAGAGAGCTTCAGTTCCTTTGTTCATGCTTTTGGTGAGTTATAAACCCATTTTTATATCACTTTGAATAACATGACTGTTTTGACACTTTGTATAGGGTAAGTGCTAAATATCCATCCATGTCTTTACAGGTAGAAAAATCACGTACTCGAGCTGAAATCCTGGCACATTTACTGATTCTCACACATTCTGCTGGGTTGTAACAAATATACTGGTCGCTGATGAAAAAAAGACTTAAAAAGCTTCCAGTGCTTCAGACTGATGAGCGGGAATAAGCTGTGGTACCTCGAGGATGACGATGGAGATGATGGCCATCTCAGGGCTGAGCCACGGAAAAAGACGCTGTAGCTGACCACACTGACCAATCAGGTAGCAATTCACTATGATGGCAATCAGGCCCATGGCTTCCATTGCAGTCTGTGAATGTGAAAAAAAAAACAGGTTTAAAATTATTTTTCTGATTTTGTGCTTTGCTGGAACACTTTTAAATTAAGTTTGGGCAAATTCTTCATCCAGACTTCTGTAACTGATACATAGTTACAGTTAATATTAATGCTGTTTATATATTAATCAACTCCCTTTGACTTTTAAATTCAACAACTTCTACATCTGCATATGCTAGTATTACTGAAATATTTTAATGGTCTCTTTCTTTATGTGACTTATTTACAACAAGACAAAAAAAACCAAAACAACCTGTGTTAACTTTCACATGGTGTATTTCTGACCTGCCACTGGCCTATGCTCTCCACACGGAGTCCAAAAGGCCTCTGCAGGCCAGTGCAGAGTTTAAAGGCATCACTGCGGATCTCAATGATGTTGTTGATGAGCGCACACATGGCAGCCAGAGGAAAAGCAGAAGAGAAGAGCACGACATAGCCAAACTGGACAAACATCTCTTGGTAGTCCTGGAAGGTGTCCTAACAGGGACAAAGCGGACCAATAAACCGCAGTTCCATCAAAGAAAATACAGTCTGAATGTGACTATTTGGCAGCTAGAGGATGACACTGCATTCTTGTGGACTAAATTCATTTGCAATGATGCCAAATAATAATAAAAAAGATATTTACAGCTTTATTTGGCAGTCATATAGCCATTTACAACATTTTGTGAAGATGAGTTCTGTAGTGTTAATGTTGTAGTGTTATTTTAGTCTATTCTAATTATAAATAATCTGTTTCAAATGGTAAATGATGTGTGCATCGTGCATGTAGTAGGGGATGCATGGGGTTTTATAATCTACTCCAACAGTAATAACAGACTAAATATGAGAATAACACCCAGGTTAAACAACACTGGAAGATGTCTTCAAGTGTTTCAAAATGGTGCAAAGTATAATCCGGTGAGGAGCGTACAGGTTAAGTAAAGATTTCCTCTTACTGAATATGTCTGCATGCAGCTCTCCATCTCAGCCTGGGTGAGCGTGGTACTCTCTCTCTCTTCTGGAGGATCCATCCACGATTCCCTTTTCGTTTTCGGCTCGGCCCTCTCTGCGCTCCGGCCTCTTCTTCTGTGACGCAGTGAAGCGCTGCTCTCAGATCCAGAAGGCAGTGGAGCAGCAGCAGCAGCAGTTGCACCAGCAGCAGCATTAATTCCCTCAGCCCCGCTTCCACCTGAGTCCTTCACATCATGAATGCCATTGTCGTCGTCGTCATCGCACATTTCAAACACTGACGCCGGGTCCATTCCTTTTTCCACCATAGTGGGGCTTCCCTCCTCCAGAAAACTGCTCTCCACGGGGGGCCCACCGCAGGCCGGCTTTCTGTCCACCTTAACAACAACAACACTGATCAGCATTCAACATGATTCCTACAAGTTAACAAAGTTCTAAGGTATAATCATAATAAACATCATAGGGTAGTGTACCTTCTCTATGAAGCTCACTTTCCTCAGCTTCAAACCACAATCAATTAAACTCTCCTCCTCCGTCTCTCCTTCGCTGAACCTCCCGCTGTCGGCCTCATCCTTCTCACCTCCCTCCTCCTCATCAGGCACTCCACATCCCCCATTCAGACACTTCTTTTCCCTGAGAGCAGGTGAAGAGACAGATAAACGTCAGACAAACTGCATGTTAACCCCTCACAGTGATGTTCCAGTGGTCTATTTACTCTGATAATTATGAATCATAACTGCATGCGGTACATGAACAATAGCAGAGGATGACAAAGTGTCTTTCAATTTGAACCCATGCAGCTCTGTTTGTAGTGACTAATACAGTAAGTGTTGGTGTGAATGACAACCAAATACATAAATGTCATGGTTCACTACCACTGATTGTTGGCAACAGAAACAATCTGAGCTTACAGCACATGATTATTTCATTCCAATGTTAACTGTATTATTTTGACTGAATGACTTAGAGCGCGACCTTCTTTCTGGCTGCCCCACTCCAGGCCTGGTACCCCTCAGTCCAGGTCCTGGCATGGTCTGGTCACTGGGAGACGCCATGGCTTTTCCGGCGGCCAGCCGGGCATATTTAAGCAGCACTGAGAGCAGCAGGTCCCACACAGCTCTCAGTGTAAGCTCTCCCAGCTTGTGACGCTCATACAGGTAAGGCTGCAGCACCTCCTTCACATTTTGAAGGAACTGGCGTATGATAAGTAGAGTAGCCAGCATCTGACAAACACAAGGGAAAAACAGCTGCAGCACTTAAGAGATCACAACAGAGTAACTGGAGCATCTAAAAGAAACACCCCCCAGAGAGATAAATGTGGACAGAGCGCAGGAGGAGCAGCAAGACAGCAAGAGGACATTATCACAGAGGTCTGAGGATATATCAAATCAAAAGACATGTATGCAGATTCTATCCTCAGGTAAATCACATAAGGAGGAACTCTCCACCTGAATGGTTCCCTGGGCATTAATATTTTATCTGTGAGTGTGTAACATGTTTCAAAAAACTGATGGGAAGCAGTACAGCTATGATACGGTTTACACCTTTCCCGTAAGACAGTTTTAATCTTATGCGTGAGTCCAGTGACAGATAAGCAAGAACACTCAAAGCCTTTCTTTCCTTGTTTCTGAAAGATTAATCCAGAAAGAAGAAATACAAATTATGCATAACACTAAGTAAAGATAGGTTTAACTTTAAGGGAATTTATAATTTAACACAACTATGCTCTTATCATTTTGGGATTCATTACCATTTGCAACAATACTGTAGCCAAGATAATTATTAAAAAAAAAGATGGGGAAGACTTTCATAAAGGTTTTAAACAAACCCTTAGGATTGCCAAAAAGTGAATATTTTGTTTTACAGAATAAAGGTGTTTAATTAATCTGTTTAACCTGTGTGATCTTCTTCAGCTTTTTCTGCAATAATATTGCTTTGTTTCCTGATCGTGGCAATAACCCTCAAAATGAGAAATCAAGTTGTATTAAACCATAATTGAGCTTTAACAGTCAAAGCCAAGCAGTTATTATGTCTTCATTCGTATAATATATACACCCAGAGCTGAGACATTTCCAGGGACTGCAGCATCTCAAAGCTTAAATCCATTATTGCCTTTAATCTAAAAGCAATTTCTCTAGGTCAAACACTGCTGATGCACAATACGTTATGCAGAAGCTGCAAGCTCCAGCACAGAATGCAAACACAGAAAGCATAATGAATTCCTGACAGGACATGCATATAATCATATTTTCAGTCAATAGACTAGAGCAACTAAGACAAGGAGGTGCTGTTGTCTGAGTGCCGATTTATCCACGTACCGCGCCGAGCTGAAAACACCAGAAAACTGTCAGTAACTTAAAGATTTTTTGTGTACTTTACTCGACTTTTTAACTCAACAGCTGGTTTCTCTCTCATTAACTGGAAACAAGAAAAGCCACATGTGCCTATGTTCACCTTGGATGGTAGTTCTAGTAAGCAGCTTAACTGACTCAGCAAAAAGTAAACGAACTCGGACAAATATTTGGAGAAACTGGGCAGTACTGGTTTATACTGGGAAAACTGTGAAGTCTGCTGGCATTAAGTGATTAGAACAAAGTCCAGAAGGTGGAGCATTTGACAAGTGGTGAGAGATGCATTGAAAAAATGATTCGCACAAAATATGCGCAGAGAAAGCCCCAAGAAAGCAATCCACAATCCCTGTCACAGGGAATAACAAGGACTGATCTTCAGATGAAGTGACCCAGTAGAAGAAGCAGGAGAAGAGGTGAGTTTTTAAGATTTGATAAGTCACTGAAAAAAAAGCTTTAAAAAGAATCAGACATTATCTTCTAGAAGTCCCAAGTCTCCAAAATATAGAGCTATAAGAAAAGCAGCCTTGCAGCCATTTAACAGTTGTCCAACATTTGGAGATTTAAGCTTTCACCGAAGAATCAAAAGGCAAACTTGTTCATTGATTCCATACATACAAGACTAACAGAGATCATACTTTGTTGCTGAGTAAAGCCCTGAAGAACCAGGGAACAGACACCATAAGCATCTTGATCTTGAGGAAGATGTGAGGCAGCAGATTGACCCGGACCTGCCGCTGCAGACTCCTTATCAATGACAACACCAGCAGCATCTTCCACAAATGGACAAATGCAGGGATGTGCAGATTAATGACTACATAAATGAGTGCATGTAAGTATTTAAGGAGTGGAGACTGCAAGCATGCACTAGAAGAACTGAAACATGAGCGCCGGGATGCTTCTTACCTCTTTCAGGCGCTCCATGTCTTTGAGGTAGAATCCAATGTAAAAAAGGCTGAGATAAGAATTTACAAACTGAAACTGCAAGAGAAAGAAATGCCAGGTGTGATTAAATAGAAGTCCTTTGGGGGAAAAAAAGCAGTGTTATAAATCAGCTCAGCTGGTGAGGCATCACCAAGTAAAGGAAGCCACTTACAAGAACCATTTTGATGATGAGATTTTTCTCATAGGCACTCTGGAGTCTATAGTTTTCTGTGGATACACAACAGAAACCACCTCTTAACATGCTTGGTGAACAATTCAAAAATGCAAAACACAGTGAAATTGTTTAATAACTAATTATTTAATTAGTAACTGATAAATATAACAGTACTTATTTAGCGCTTTTCTACTCTATTTAAGTACTCAAAGTGCTTTCTTACTACAAGCCTCATTCAACCATTCACACACACACACACATTCATGCAAGCAACATTCACACACTCCGATGGATGCATTGGGGGAAACTCGGGATTCGGTATCCTGCTCAGACTAGAGGAGCTAGGGATCAAATCACCGACCTTCCGATTAATAGACGACCTGCTGAACCGCTTGAGACTCAGGAGGTAGAGCTCAAAAGAGATCGCTAAGGATCCGTAATTAATATTAAGAAAAGCAACTTTATGAAGATTATCTTCAGTAAGCGACACTCGTCTCTGAATCTGCTGTTAGTTTTTATCAGTCTAGAAGCTTAGCTCTCACCCATGTCATTGAGCCAGCAGGCGATTTTCCTGTACACCTCATCACATGCAGTCACAGTGATAGCTAGCATGATTTTGGGGATGAAGCGAGCTAGCCGAGGCATTTCCTTGATCCCCATCACAAACTCCTGCAGAGACACAAATATAGCTCCTCACTTATCAAACCCAAAGAAATAAACACTCACATGTGTACCCAGATTACAAAGCGTGGTCTCTGTTCATGCATTACTAGTTACTTTCTGTAGTTTTCGGTTTCTTGGCACAGCCATCAAAGAATGTTCTTTGGGTCTATCTATAAAATAAACTTGACAAAACTAAACTGAAGTGGTGCACGGATGGTTTTTCCATAATAAATTTACTGCTGCTACATTCATCAAAGCAGGACACAACAACAACAAAAAAAAAAAAAAAACAGATGCTGACAGCTGGACTGACCTGCAGCTCAAAGCAGATGAGCATAACCAGGAAGACAAAACAGAGACAGAGGATACAGATGGGCAGGCTGACCAGCCACCTGAACAGACGCCTCCGCCATGCAGGATAGTAGAACTCCTCGCATCCTGTTATAGGACTGCAGCGCTTGATTCCCTGCAGACAGAGGCAGAGAATATGAAAGAACATTAAAGAGGAGAAGCTAGAAAGCTGGAAGGAATATTACTGTATTATCTTTATAAAGAAAGCACTTTGCTCTCATAGTGCAGGCTTACTTGAGTTCTTAAAAGTAAAATATGAAGCAGAGCCTTCAGCTATCTCTTGGGGAACCAGCTCCCACTCAGGAGACACAAACTCTCTCTACCTTTAAGATTAGCCTTAAAACATTCCTTTTTGATAAAGCTAATATTTAGAGCTGGATCAGGTGAACCTGAACCACTCATTAGTTATATGCTGTCATAGACTCAGGCTTTCTATGATGCAGTGAGCTCATAATGTGTTTTGTCTACTTTAGCTGTAGGTTTTGTTTTGTTTTCCTCTTTCCTCTCCTCTCTTTCCTCCTAACCTTAAAACCACTCAGTGCAGGTTGCTGTCCCTCCTTGTCCCTCTCTTCCTGTTAAAAGCAGAGTCTACTTCCCAAGCATTGCCAAGTCCTTGCTCACAGGGGACTGCTATATTCTCTTTACCTTACAATGCAAAGCTAGTTGTGAACTGGTGCTATATAAATAAAACTGAATTAAACCGAATCAGTCTCTCTCTCACCCGGAACTGAGGTCGCGGTTCCTCCAATGACTCAGCAGGCGCGTCCAGCGTTCCCCACTTATACGCCAGCTCGGCCCCCCTCCGCTTCCACCGCTCCAGAAACAGAGTGGCCCACACCACGTTGAACAGGGCGAACACCACACAGCAGATGTCCCGGCTCGTCTGAGACAAACGTGCAGATGTTCATATGTATTATTTGGTGGCATCGTTTTTCTATCGATGTTTAATGTGTTTTAAGCACGAGACTTGTCTCTCCTCACCTGATCGGACTCGGTGAGCATCCAAAGCACAAAGCCGATCACAGCAGGATATAACATAGAGGTGGTGTAGAAACCCAGCCAGGCAAAATACATGGCAATCTTAACCCCAAAGTAGTCACAGATATCATCTGTTTATGAGGTTGATAAAATAGAGGTAAGGATAAATTAGAGAATAACATTTTGTCATAATCTCTGTGTCAAAAACAACAGCAAAGTAAGTGATCAAAACAGTCTAAAAAGCACTTTCTGATCATCTTTCTGTCGTGGTTGTTAAAGTGTGCTTTGTTCTACTGACCTAATGGCTGTTTCTCACAAACAGCCTGGACCCAAGACTTCATCAGCTGACTGAGGATCCTCTGCTCATGAAGAGGGAATACCTGCTGGATCACACCTCTCGCACTCAACTCCGGGACTGCAGAGAATAAAGCAAGCAACAAAACTTATTTAAACACATCATTTATTTTATTTGGCTAGAGAGAGAAACTCGGAAGAAGAGGAGCAGAAAAATAAAAGGGCAAACTGCAGTAAACACGCATCACAGCCTGAACCAACCGAGCCTGTCGAAGATGTGCTTTCTGTTTAACAAAGACAAATATTGCAGAGCGTTCAGCTACACCGTTCAGATAAAGGACGCAGCTTACTGATTGGCTGGCCCTCCAGGAAGCTGATATTATGAAGCACCTCCCCTTGTTTGGCACGTAGATTGTCCAGCCAGTATTTAATGATGCTCTGCCTCTCCTGCAGTGAATGAGGAGGAGGAGGAGGAAGTAATGTCAGAAAAACTCAACACGGGTATAGTTACCTGTAAAAACACATACGTGTGCGTGTCGCACCAACCTGCGAGGTGAAGAAACACAGCTCGCTCTCTATGTTCTCATAGATGTAGTCCTCCTCACAGGAGAAGCTTCGTGTTCCTCCACCAAACTCGGGCTTCACTGCTTTCCTCAGTCCCATTTCCTCGGCACCTCGCAGCAAACTGCACAACAACATAAACATGTATTTATTTATTTTTTAAAGCCAGCCTCAGACCCTCGCACTACATGCTTAATCTGTGCGATCTGCAGTGCATTAATGTCCCCTAATTAAATCTCCTTTTGTTTCTAATTGCCTACACATCCCACAAGCAGCACGTGATGACACCAGAGCTGTTGCACTCTGCTGGGTGTTATACTGCACATCATGTAGGCGGCAAGAGGAATAATGAGAGTAATTGCATAGTAACAGCAAGATGGAGCATTGTCTTTTTTTCCAACTATGAATTCTAAACATTTATGCCTGTAAATTTTTTTGTATGTCTCGTGTAGCGAATATTAATGCAAACGCTCTCTTGTTGATTCCCAGAGATTTTAATTTTAATTTAGCTTCATTATTCTTCATTAGATGGTCTTTTATTATTCCTCTCTTGAATTAATGTGGGTTTGGACTGCTGGTTAAACACAGTAAGAAGATAAATAAAGCAACTCTTTTGCTTTGGTCTCTGGGAGACAGATTATTGAACACTAAAAATAATCACCAGTTACCTTCCTTGTGGAAACATTTATACATAATACTAAATCATTTCTATTTGACCAGTTTTCCACATTACTAAGAAAAATAATGGGCTGTCCTTCAGCTCCTCTAATGTCTAAACCTCATCTCATTTCCCATAATGCCCTCCTACACTGTCTTCTCTCAGCCTCCCTCCACCTTTAGCCATCACTCTTCTCCTCTCCTTCTATCCCATCATCCTTTTTTCCATCTCTTTCTGTCCTTCCCGGCGGCCTTGTGCTGAAATCTCAATAATAATGCAGCTCCACACCCTCTGTTCCCTACAGGCTAACAGCTCACCTCGCCCTCACATGTATAGTCTTCACATGCACGCACGCACGCACGCACGCACGCACGCACGCACGCACACACACAGAAGTGCAGCCGATGTTGGCCCATAACAGCCATCCATCATGCAGCTCCATGTACTTGCAGGGGCAGGACAGAGAAGTACGGACAGCACCTAATGGATTACAGCAGAAATCTGAGGTGTGAACTTCTGTATCACAGCTGAATACTGCTTACTGTGCAGCACCGTCACAATAAAAGGTCCTTGTGTGAGGGGGAAAAAAAATAAGATTGTATCTATTTAAACCAACTGTTCAGTAATCTAAGCCAAAAAACTGGGAGGCCTTTTAGAGGTGTGCAGCTCCCGCTGCTGCCAGGAATCCTAATGAGATTCCCCCTTTTCTCATTTCATCAAAAAATGTATCACTTTTTGCAGCCTCTCCAAATACAAGAAGCCTCACTGTGAAGCTGCATTCAAAGGCAAACTGTGGACAAAGCTAACCTTGTAAAAGAACATAATACTGCTGATGGAGAGCGCTGCATGTAAGGCTTTATGCTAATATCTGTCAGAGGTAATGTAGAAACTCAGCAGAACGAAATGGCAAATTATAAATTGCCCCGTCAGAGCAGCGGAATGAGTAATTGATGGCATGCCAGGTGAGAAAATGTTGTGTTATGCCGAGTATGCAATTTTCAATTAAATGAAAGGAGCCTTTCTGAAAATAAAACACAAATCCGCACGAAGCCATGCTTCTCTTTCAAAAAAAACCACACAGCTACTACAACAACACAATTCCAGCTCATATGATGATGACAAATGACACACCTGAAGATACCTAATGAAACAGAAAGAGGAAAAGATAATTCTCACTGCTTCAGCATGCACCAGGAATGATTATCCATTGAGAACTCAAGAGGATGGAGCACTTTCTGGGTTATCCTTTCTATCACATAAAATGTAGGTCAACGAACCTAACAGCAGGTGTCTGTGTGCGGGCATGTGTGAGTGTAAAAAAAAGAGAGAGAGAGCGTGACTGATCGGGTCACACAGCATTTTCCTTGAGCTTTTCATCCAAAACCCACTGGCACACTTTTAGAAAGCGCTCAGTCCATCCTTCCACACCACTTCCTGTTTGTCTCTCTCTCTTAAATCTTATCTGCTTTTTTATCTCTCTGTCAAGCCCCTTGTTTCCCTTTTCTTTCCCTGATGGCAATCTGCCTACCCTTATTCCATTCATAGGTAAAAGGTTTATTTTAGATAAGCCTGTTGTTTAAATGTGCAGTCAGCAAAGAGGATTCAACATTTGTTAAGAGGTGAAATGCAGTATGGGAACAGCTGCCACCCTGATCCCCTGGACTGTATTTCTCAGTATTTATGCGTCAAAGTCAGCACTGAAATTAAAGTGACCCCAGACTCATCCCTTGATTCCCTCAGAGTTTTTTTTTTTTTTGCTCCCAAATCTACAGTCTGTGACAGTAGAAGTGTAATCACAGCAAATCCACTTCACAGAGGTTAGCATGACTCTAAATCCTCTGGAAAACTTGAAAGACCAGAAGCAGAGGAGTAGTGCTGATTCACCAAGCATCGCTGCAACTGCCTGCGCCTACTATAGCTGCAACTAAATTTAAAACTATGATAAACGGAGGTGCTACTTCACACCGACACAGAACAGCGAGGTTATTTTTGTCTTTTACATCCCAACTCCAGTAGTAGCATTTAAAAATAACTACACCTCAAGACACCAGCGGAAGAAGCGATATTAAGCAATATTGGCATTATTCATTAGGCAGTTCGTTAACTTCAGTTCACACCTACAGTTAAACCAGCAGCAACATCACGACCTGTAACAGGACATAAGAGCAGATCTGATACAGTTATTCAGAAGAAGTTTGGTTTCTTAAGAGTCTAACTGATTGACTGAAAAACAATCATTCAATAATCAACAGTGAAAATAATCGTTTGCTGCCAGCAGGTTCAGCCAACAAAATAAACAGGAGAACACACTCCTGCACAGTGTGTTGCTCACAGCAGACAGATTTCTTACTTTTCATATGTAGCTGTGATGAAGAATGCGTAGACTCGAGTGTGCTTATGATGTCGGATCTGGATGATGAGTTCTGGGATTCCCAGCCGGATGTGGTTCAGTAGCCATAGTAGCGTGTGGTCATCTGTAGCATCTGAAACAGGAAGTGGGAAAACAAGAATTCACATTCACACCCCCGCATCGCTGTGTGTAGGATCCGCCGAGCACTCTCCGTATTTTGCTATTTATTGCTGAGCAGCAGCTGGAGGTGTGACTACTGTAACTACTGAAGACATAAGCAAAGCTTTTTTTCCCCTCTCCTGCTTTAAAGATCGTCACGTTCTTCTTCGCCTGGAGAGCGAGAAACTAAATTTACCGCTGAAAATGAAACTATGAGTAAGAAAACAGGTAACGTTTTTCCACTGATGCTACAGCAAACGAGCTTCAAAGAAAAAGCCTGTATTTGGTGCAGTTATTTGAAAGTTAGAGCATCATAAAAACTGATATCCTTGTGATATCATAGCTTATGTCGCTCCAGGACAGTCACTACAACTGAAAAGTCATATTGTATGCGACTGCCAATCAGTCATGTTTAAGGTTACATCCATGTCTGTCCAGACCCAGATCACATGTGTTGAAGATTTTGAAGGAATTTAATCTGTGAGCATGTAAGACAGGCTTCATCAGACCAACATCAGTGGCTACAATCCATCCTTCTGTTCTTGACTGACAGTCCTAAATTATGGCCAGAAAAAAAGGAAAGCATTTTTGCATAACATGATAACAACAAGGAACTTTCACCTTTGTCCTTTTGGGTATAAAATGGCATCACTTTTTGTGTGAATTTCTTCAGAATTCCTGCTTGAGGTCACAGTGACCTCTGAACACCCAAAAAAACACTTCAGTTCTTCGTTTAGTCCAAGTGATAGTTTCTGCCAAAACTGAATACATTTCCTCAAGGTGTTCAAGGGACATCACAACAGGGGCGGGAAGGACGATCCAAAAAACATTCTGCCTCCAACATCCTCTGCACCAGAAAATAATAACTCAACAATTAAGCCTGCTTTGGACTCCAAGGTGAGGTTTGGGTGTTTCACCTGTTTCCCTGCTAAACTTGTCAACCTGTGTAATGAGTCTCTTTTTAATACTACTACTCGCACTACAGAAGGAGGTGGACTTTATTAGTTGCTGGTCTCTGTGCTTGAATCGAAAAAGCTGTGACAGCACAACACAACCGGTCAGTTGCAATGAGGGTCCCGGAGCAGCATGAATATGATGCTGTAAAAGCAGCATTATTTTAAGAGTGAAATCAGGAGAACATAGGAGCAGCATGGCCACACAGTTACTCAATTATCTGCTAGGAGGTCAGCAGAAAATGATTCAACTATAATTAATATGTTAACTGATTAATTTTATGAGTCATTTTTGAAGCTAAAATGTTAAATACATTATTTGCTTTCAAATATGGGGATGACCCTCTTTTCCTACACGGTAGTACATTATTTATCTTTAGAATTTGAGTGCGTAACAGTTTTTTATATTTCTTTTTACATTTTAAAATAATTAGCAAATTAAAATGTGAGTAATGATTAGTCGTAGCTCTACATTAAGGGTTAACTTCAGACATATTTCTGTGACTGTGAGAGTAAAAGTTGTCAGTCAGGGTTCTTATGCATATAGAAATAAGCAGGTGTGTGTGTGTGTGTGTGTGTGTGTGCACGCGTGAGATTGACCTGCAAATGTCATGAGGACATCACAGTTCTCTGTTGGCACCGTTTTCATCCAAGACTTATGAGACATGATGTGTCTTCCAGCCTGCAGCAGCCGCTTTCCAAACAACTTATCTGAAAGACAGAGAGACAGACATTCAGACAGACAGAGAGACAGTTAGAGAGACAGTCAGACAGACGGAGAGACAGTCAGACAGAGGGACAGACAGTCAGACAGACAGAGAGACAGTCAGACAGAGGGACAGACAGACAGACAGAGAGACAGTCAGACAGACCCACAGAGATGCAAAGTGGGAGAGTCACCTTTTCAAAGTGAAAAAGTATAAGAAGCAATGGCATTTCTAACATTTTCATACCCCCCACCTGACCTCACTTTCAGAAACCCTCACCCCTGCTGCCACAACACAAAGAAATACACACAAACACACACACACAAAACTGTCTTTCTTGACAGGCCAGATTTAAATGTCACGCCCCTCTGACTCACAACATGACACTGACTGAAATAATCCTGCCCTGCCAAGACCAGAGGCCACACATTGTTCACACTGTCTTATTTATCACAAACACACACGCACACACACGCACACACGCACACACACACACACATACTTAGAGGGACACTCAACTCAATCAATTCTGCTCCTTCTGAGTGTTGTGAAATGCAATGAGGCTCAGCGACAATGCATTCCTCTTCACGACGGGCAAAAGTCTCCACACTGCTGGATATACACATCCACGAATTCAGCTTCTGTGTAGAATTACCTCATCTCTGGTCCCGAAGTCAACAGCCAACTGAAAATAGCTCTACTGTAGCCACACAGCAATGTGACATTATAAACACAGCCAACTGAAGGTGGTCTGAAGGAAAAAGAACACAGTGGGCTGCAATTTTTACACACTTTACTGTCCCTCATCTTTCAACAACCCCGCTGAAAAATCTCAGCCAGTGCAAATAATTTAAAGAAGGCCGAGTGTAAGCCCACATCCTGCAGTTTGTGTAAACTGTGTACAGAGTCCTAAATAATAATGACAGCAGCCTGGAGAGAATGCCCATGCCGCAACACACACACAAAAAGGGTGGAAAACATGACTCTCTAAAGATCACATGCATCCATTCATCAAATAAAAACACAGTTTCTTTATTTTTACATATTTAAAATGTGAAAGTACAAATACTGCATGAGACTTTATACAAAGTCATTGTCAGTCCAATCAGTTCAGATATTGCTTAAATGGCTGGGAGGGGGGGGGGGGGGGGGGGGGGGTATGACAGACAGCGAAGTCAAGTCACATAAATGCATCTTTGTGGTGGTGCTGGTAAATGTGTCCTACTTCCTGGAACCTTGAACACAGGGACACATGGTGGGGCTTCACAGAAAGAAGCCACAGAGTTTATTTTAACATTATGCATGCACACAGGCACTGGACTACCATGCATTATAAAGCCATCTCTTTCCTTTGGCACTGAGCCATAGCTTTATTCATGAAAGGTCATTAGATCTGCTGGCATAATCTCCTGCTTTAAAACCTGCACTAATGCAGATTTTTTTTAAACACATAGAGTAAATTACTAGGTGTACCACGTAGGGGTTACAGGCACTTGAACCTTAATTTTTCCAGGCCTGACAGATCATTGTTCTCAGCTAAAAAGCTCCAGTAAAGCCCCACTGTAAGTCGCATATCAAGCACCCAAAACAGTGGATAAAGTCTCAGTAGCTTCTTTAGCAGGTGGAAACCAGAACAAATTCAAATATCAGAGCAAATGCCGTTTAAAACCACAATAGCATTTAATATCCAATGTAAACGGGCAGCTGTTTGCTGATAACAACACAATTTTTTTATGTGATAAAGTCAGTGTTATTTTTTCTGTTTGTTTAAGTACCCAAAAAAGTAAGTCAATACAGCTTTAATCATTTACTCAAAAATTGTTTTCACCTATGTTGATAGTGTTAGGTGCTTTAGGAATGCTTTTTTTTTTTTAAATTACAGATGTGTAAAATGATTATTATTTGCAAAATATATCAAAATGTAGCCAGTAAATCTGAAGACTTTTTGTCTTCTTTTAAAAATCAGCCAACTTTATCTGGTGCCTTTTCTCCAGAATAATTATATTGATGAGAATTTTACGAGCATTACTATTTAAAGAGTCCCCCGAGTACTTACGGAGAGGTTGCAACAGCTTTATCTGGTTCCATGCTGATTTTCCCCTCTGAAGAACGTTTTCAAACATCGCAACAGGCCAAACAGGTAACAGAGCTATTTAGGAGTCTTTTTTATTCTTGAGTGGTTCTCCTAGATACTGAAATGTGACTGGTTGTTCCACTGTGCTTTAGATAAAATGCTGCAGGCTGTGCTGCAACATGACAGCAATTCTAATGAGTCCTGTATTCATCGCTGAAGGCAACACACACAGACACAGATACAGACACACACACAGAGCTAACAGACAGGTTTCAATGATTCCATAAAGCTTCAATTTATGTGTCCCAATGCTTGATTTATAAATCGCCCATCAAGGCTTTAATACACAGACTGGGTTTGTGTGACAGCTTTGTGTCTGCATTTGAATGCAGAGTAGTGCCTTTTTTAAAATATGCAAGCAACCCTCTCAGCTTAAGTTGTTGTCAGTTTCACGGAACCTTATTTTCATCTAGCAGCACAAATGAGACCACGGCCGGATGAGCAGATATTTTTGGAGTGTTTTGGGGTGACAGCTTTTAAAACATCAGCAAAAAATGACACTATTAACTCTTATTTGTGCAATGAGGGTTTATTATTATCTTATTGCAAATCTAAATCTGAAAATTGTGTACATTAAGTAGTGATTACCCATTCCATCCAGCTTTATTAATCTTTTAAAAGACAGTAGTGGCAGCAACACAGAAAAAAGATCCTAAATGCCATTTGGGTTGGCAAAACTAACTTCTGAGCTTGAAAGCCCCTCTGGCCTTGTAACAGAAACCAGGTCGCTGCATAGTAGGTTGGTCCAGGACCAGCAGTTATACAGATTACTCATGGCCTTCAGAGTGAGGTGACTGTTGCAGGGCTAATGCTTATCAGACAGCAGCCAGGCAGGCATAAGAGGCAGGGTGTCTTTCTGTGATCTGAGTCGCTCTCTGAAGCATTTCTCTGGGATGTTTGTGTGTGTGTGTGTGTGTGTGTGTGTGTGTGTGTGTGTGTGTGTGTGTGTGTGTGTGTGTGTCTGCATGAGTATTCATCTGTGCGTCCGTTGTGTGTGAGCCCGAGATATAAAGTAGGAGATTAATGGTGTAATTCAGTTATGATACTCGAGCAAAGCCTGTAAATGAAGGTCACAGACACTTGAAGAAAAACTTGATGATGTATTCAGTGTCTTCAGTGTGTGTGAGCGGTCTGATAACTCACTGCCATTTATGCAAGCTTGAGTCAGCTTTAAAGATGTTACTTTGCCAGGTGAAAGTAATTTAGTTATTAATATTTTTGGGCTCAGTCTTTAAGCTGGGATAAAAGTTTGGATTGAAAGCAAGTGGTGGCCTGTGGGGCTGAGAAATGAAGGCAATGTAAAAACTGCAGTTCCTCATTTGACCACTTGAGGATGGAGCCATGAGCAAGTCCTTTAATTTTACTTTTACTTTGATCCTCACAAAGTTTTCATTGTTTCGACATTTTACATTAAACTTGTGCTTTTGTTTAGAGTCTAAACAGTTTAGACAATGAGTGTTTGGCGCATGACTCCTGAGGTTCTCTGCTAAAAAGATGTGCAGACATGAAAAAGATCAAATGAGCATGCTACGAAAAAAGAAGCCTTACTGAACTGTCTGAATAAGCAGCTTAATCTGCAAATGAATTTTCAGCAACCTTTTTAAGTTTTAAGTCTTTGAAAAACAAATCCTCGTTTTAATGTCAAATATACTGCCATGTGTTCTAGCTCTGTTGGCCTTTCTAGCTGAGTTAACCTTTATTTTGATAAATACTGTATCCCACTACCATTACTGGCTTTATACTTATAACTTCCTCATAAATCTAGGAACTATTTGTATACAAGTTCATGCACCAGTAAAAACACACTGGTTGTAATTCAGCTACTTGTCAACTGGGATTAATAGCAAGACTGTTTCTCTGTCAGCTGTTGAGAAACTATTAACCCTTAATAAAAGAATGTGGGTCCCCACTATCTACAATGAAAAGGGCCAAGGTAACTGTGTAAGACAATCATGATTACGATGTAGGATAAAGTGAAAAAGGCCTAAAGACCAGTCTGCAACCATCTGGCAACCACCAGTCATGAGGGAGCAAAGAGTATTCCCCAGCAAGTGGTTGCTGGAAGTTGAAGGCAGTCACAGTGAAAATGATTGCTAAAGAGTCACACAGGCTTACAGACCAGTCAGTGACCCCCCACTGGCAACCACCTGTCACTAGGGAAAACTGGTATTCTCCAGCCAGATGACAAAAACCTCTTTGTGATTGTTTTGATTGCTAGCACATTGCTGCAGTCGCAGTTTGAATGGACGTGACGAAGTTGTCTACAAACACTGTCCAGCTCCTCTCTGAGCTGTGAAAAGTGTACTTTCTCCAAGTTTTACTACCGCTAGGCTAGTAATCAGTGAGCATTTGCAGACCAATATGAAAAACTGCAATTGTGGCAATCTGCTAGCAACCAAAGCAATCATTAGGAGATTTTTGCAACCGTTTTCATCCAGCAAGAGCCAGCAACCTCCAGAAACCACTGCCAACTAGTCGGGGAATAAACATTTTTCTTGTAGCATCTGGTGGTTGTATCAGAACCAATATGGCAAACAACTCTTAGGCAATGTGGGCATGACATCATATGAGAATCCGCAAGAATATTAGATCTTATATCAGTGACTGCAAGCACATTCAGATATATTGTGAATCAAGACTGATAAAGCTGACGAATGAAACTACTGTAGATTGAAATTCAATTCAATTTTCAATTCAATTCAATTCAATTCAATTCAATTCAATTTTATTTATATAGCGCCAAATCACAACAAACTGTCGCCTCAAGGCGCTTTGTATTGTGGGTAAAGACCCTACAATAATACAGAGAAAACCCAACAGTCAAAACGACCCCCTATGAGCAAGCACTTGGCGACAGTGGAAAGGAAAAACTCCCTTTTAACAGGAAGAAACCTCCAGCAGAATCAGGCTCAGGGAGGGGCAGTCATCTGCCGCGACCGGTTGGGCTGAGGGGAGAGAAAGACATGCTGTGGAAGAGAGCCAGAGATTAATATCAATTAATGATTAAATGCAGAGTGGAGTACAAACAAAGTAAATAAGGTGAATGAGAAGAAACAGTGCATTATGTGAACCCCCCAGCAGACTAGGCCTATAGCAGCATAACTAAGGGATGGTTAAGGGTCACCTGATCCAGCCCTAACTATAAGCTTTATCATAAAGGAAAGTTTTAAGCCTAATCTTAAAAATAGAGAGGGTGTCTGTCTCCCGAATCCAAGCTGGAAGCTGGTTCCACAGAAGAGGCGCCTGAAAGCTGAAGGCTCTGCCTCCCATTCTACTCTTAAGTATCCTAGGAACCACAAGTAAGCCAGCAGTCTGAGAGCGAAGTGCTTTGTTGGGGTGATATGGTACTATGAGGTCTTTGAGATAAGATGGTGCCTGATTATTCAAGGCCTTGTATGTGAGGAGAAGAATTTTAAATTCTATTCTAGATTTAACAGGGAGCCAATGAAGAAAAGCCAATATGGGAGAAATATGCTCTCTCTTTCTAGTCCCTGTCAGTACTCTAGCTGCAGCATTTTGGATCAGCTGAAGGCTTTTCAGGGAGCTTTTAGGACAGCCTGATAATAATGAATTACAATAGTCCACCCTAGAAGTAATAAATGCATGAATTAGCTTTTCAGCATCACTCTGAGAAAGGATGTTTCTAATTTTAGAAATATTGCGCAAATGCAAAAAAGCGGTCCTACATATTTGTTTAATATGTGCATTGAAGGACATATCCTGGTCAAAAATGACTCCAAGATTTCTCACAGTGTTACTGGAGGCCAAAGTAATGCCATCCAGAGTAAGTATCTGGTTAGATACCATGTTTCTAAGATTTGTGGGGCCGAGAACAAGAATTTCAGTTTTATCTGAATTTAGAAGCAGGAAATTAGAGGTCATCCAGGCCTTAATATCTTTAAGACATTCCTGCAGTTTAACTAATTGATGTGTGTCATCTGGCTTCATTGATAGGTAAAGCTGAGTATCATCTGCATAACAATGAAAATTGATGCAGTGCTTTCTAATAATAATGCCTAAGGGAAGCATGTATAATGTAAATAAAATTGGTCCTAGCACAGAACCCTGTGGAACTCCATAATTAAGTGTGTGAAGTGTGTGAAGAAGACTCCCCATTTACATGAACAAATTGGAGTCTATGAGATAAATATGATTCAAACCACTGCAGTGCAGTACCTTTAATACCTATAGCAAGCTCTAATCTCTGTAATAAAATGTTATGGTCAACAGTATCAAAAGCTGCACTGAGGTCCAACGGGACAAGTACAGAGATGAGTCCACTGTCAGAGGCTCTAAGAAGATCATTTGTAACCTTCACTAATGCTGTTTCTGTACTGTGATGAATTCTGAAACCTGACTGAAACTCTTCAAATAAACCGTTCCTCTGCAGATGATCAGTTAGCTGTTTTACAACTACTCTTTCAAGAGTCTTTGAGAGAAAAGGAAGGTTGGAGATTGGCCTGTAATTAGCTAAGACAGCTGGGTCAAGTGATGGCTTTTTAAGTAGAGGTTTAATTACAGCCACCTTGCAGGTCTGTGGTACATAGCCAACTAATAAAGACTGATTGATCATTTTTAAGATTGAAGCATCAATAATTGGAAAGACTTCTTTGAACAGTCTAGTAGGAATGGGATCTAACATGTTGCTGGTTTGGAGGAAGTAACTATTGAAGTTAACTCTGAAAGATCAACTGGAGCAAAAGAGTCTAAACAAATACCAGCAGTGCTGAAAGCAGCCGAACATGAAGAATAATCTTTGAGATGGTTATGAATAATTTTTTCTCGAATGTCTAAAATTTTATTTGTAAAGAAATCCATGAAGTCACTACTAGTTAACGTGAAAGGAATACTCGGCTCTACAGAGCTCTGACTCTTTGTCAGCCTGGCTACAGTGCTGAAAAGAAACCTGGGGTTGTTCTTATTTTCTTCAATTAATGATGAGTAGTAAGATGTCCTAGCTTTACGGAGGGCTTTTTTATAGAGCAACAAACTCTTTTTCCAGGCTAAATGAGCATCTTCTAATTTAGTGAGACGCCATTCCCTCTCCAGCTTTCGGGTTATCTGCTTTAAGCTGTGCGTTTGTGAATTATACCACTGAAGAGCATAACAATGAAGGAATTAGATCCTTAAACTTAGTTACAGCACTTTCAGAAAGACTTCTACTGTAATAAAACTTATTCCCCACTGCTGTGTAATCCATTAAAGTAAATGTAAATGTTACTAAGAAATGATCAGACAGGAGGGGGCTTTCAGGGAATACTGTTAAGTCTTCAGTTTCTATGCCATATGTTAGGACAAGATCCAGAGTATGATTAAAGTGGTGGGTGGGCTCCTTTACATTTTGAGAGAAGCCAATTGAATCTAACAATAGATTAAATGCAGTGTTGAGGCTGTCATTCTCAGCATCTACATGGATGTTAAAATCACCCACTATAATTATTTTATCTGAACTGAGCACTAAATCAGATAAAAAGTCTGAGAAATCAGACAGAAACTCTGAGTAAGGACCAGGTGGATGATAGATAATAACAAATAAAACAGGTTTTTGAGTTTCCCAATTAGGATGGACAAGACTAAGAGTCAGGCTTTCAAAAGAATGAAAACTTTGTCTGGGTCTCTGATTAATTAATAAGCTGTGCTTCGAGCATTCAGACTGTGACTCGGGGGTGTTGATTCATTTAAACTAACATATTCATCCTGCTGTAACCAGGTTTCTGTAAGGCAGAATAAATCAATACGTTGATCAATTATTAAATCATTTACTAATAGGGACTTGGAAGAGAGAGACCTAATGTTTAACAATCCACATTTAATTGTTTTATTTTTTGGTGCAGTTGATGAAGCTGTATTATTTATTGTTTTTGAATTTTTATGCTTAAATAGCTTTTTGCTGATTTTAGCTTTGTTTTTTGGTGGAAACATGAACCAAAAAGCAGACGCATTTATCGTTTGGTGCATCATTATATAGATAATGGAGTGAAGGTTTGGGCAGCAGAACTACGGAGGGCCTTAATGGGCATTCTTAGAACTCTCATTAAACTTTTACTGCAGCCTGCAGACCATATAATGGACCACAGGACATTTGCAGACCACACATTTTTCCTCATGAGCAACACAAAATATACTATTATCCAATTTTCATCTCATCATTTCACACCTCATTCCCGAATATATGATTACAGACATTTTGGTGTGTAACAGAAATAAAATGTGTCACTTTAGGTGATAACCAGCAAGGATCTTGTTTTCCAGGAGAACCCTTTAGTGGTTAGCAGTAATAGCTTTTGTGTTTTACACGGGAGGCACTCGGTAACACTCAGTGAAGCGTCACACTCACGCGATTCGTCTGACTTATTCCAAACGAGTTCCACACAGACGAAAAAGGACTTTTACTTCCAACAGAACAGATCCTTTCTGTTTGCAGGAAAAATCAGTCAGTGAAAGGACAATAGCAGTAACACACGTATAGCATTTATTTTAATAATATACTGTATAGAACAGAAAATGATGTAGTCTTAACAAATTATTTGTCTTATTTGTTTGCCCAAGAATCAAAATCCTGAGAAAATAACATGTTTGCTAAGTCACCACTGGTGATCATTTTACCTGATGAAATCTTTTAAATCTGCCTAACAAAAGAGTGTATTTCCTATGAAGGAGTGTGTTCTTTTGAAGACTGACAGGCTATTTTTTTTTTCATCTATTCAACAGAGAGACGGAGACAGACATAATGTAATAAAGGGAGAGACAGACTGAACTCCCAGCAGACAGAGGGAGGACAGCAAACTATAAAACAGGCAGAAAATACTTCTGCTGTCACATCTATGGCGTGTGCAAATGACCCTATTACAATGATTACATCAGTAAGTGGGACAGCGAGTCTAATGAGGTTCAAATATCCAACTATTTCATTTATATTCCTGACTTGTTGCCATCCTGCGTAGATGACTACACAAACAGCCACAAAGGACTGATTTGGGCTATCCTTGTCAACCCAACCCATCACAAAATACAAAGACACACAGACACGCAGACAAGAAGGAAAACTGCATGTTTACTCACATAAACACACGCAATAATTTTATAGCCATTAAATCAAATCATGGGGCTGAGACATTTGAAATAAACAAAACATTAGATCCTTTTGCCTGTGCAGATAATGTAACTGGAGATTTCCCACTCCAGCCTGTCTTGAAGAAAGAAATATAAAACATATCCATTTTTTTTCCCCTCTCCATCCTGCTTTCTCCAGCTCCCAAACACTGACTCACTTGATTGCTGTCGCAACGGCCACCTCCCTGTACTCTCCCGCTGCAAGGTACATTTACAGATACCAATAGTGACTAACGCAAACACTTCCAATCCCATATACCACATCCTTCTTCTTACTGGCAGCTATACACACAGATGTGTTTTACAGGATATGAAAGGCCCTTATCCCAAAGCAGCAGAACATACCTCCTGTCTCTCCACACTTTCTTTCAGTCTGCTGCTCCCTTCTACACCACAGCCCCTCCTCTTTCTCGCTCCTCTTTCTATCTTTTTGCCACCACCATCACTGTCTCTTTCCCTCATCCAAAATCCTCTCTTTTAGCCCCTTCTGGGTAGAATCAATCAGTCCCTCCTTTCCTCCATGCTTTCGTTTTATCTGTTTCTCTCTTTCAGCTCTCCTGCCTTTTCTCTCAGTCAGGCTGTCTCAAGAGGTATTTGTCATCATTGTGTACACAGAGCTCCTACGGATGATGCCTTCATACTAGGCAAAGAGGAAAAAAGAGGAGGAAGGCTCTATAGTGTGCACTGCTCCAGTAGCCAATACTAACAGAGAGGCTGTTTTCTGCAAAACTCTGACCATTACCTCAAACCATTCTCCATCACTGACGGTACACAAGATCATGTTCTTTTTTAAAAACACACACACTCTCAAAACAGTCACTTTTCAAAAACGTCTGGCAGCCAGGCCCGTAATAATGAACCATCTTCTTTTTCCAGCTGCTCACAGAGGATGTTAAGATACTCTGAACGACAGCTTCAGTGTGACTGAACTGAACTACATCAATAAATGCATTAGAACAGGGAAAGATTACACCCATATTATCAGCTCTGTGAGATGCTGCGTACACACAGCAGTACTTTGAGACAATTCCTAACATACTCACAATTAAGAAAAGAAAGAGCTTTCTTTGTCACATACATATAGTGAGATTCAGTCTCTGCATTTAACCCATCACACATGGAGTATGTAGCACACACACCGCAACGTGGAGTGGGGGGCAGCCAGAGGGCACCTGGGGAGCAACCTGGGGGGGGTGGGGGCCTTGCTCAGGGACCCACAGTGATGCCAGCCCAAGAATTCAAACCAGGGTCCTCTCAGTGATGAACCCTCTTCTTTTCTTCTAGGCCACCACTCCCCAGCCCAACCAATGGAGGAGTTTCAAGACCGATACCGATATTTAGTGATTTAAAAATTTGATATATCAGCTGATTTTTTTTCAGACACATGAAATACATTGATTTTTCTGCCATGTGTATTTAATTATGAATCCTTTCTAAGGTAACATGTCACGTTATGGATTTACGCTCATTTACAAACTGCCCAAACAGGGAAGCTGCAGAGTGCCCTCTGGTGGACAAACTATGCAGTATCAACACTCACAACACAGCTGAATGGTGTTTTTCACTTTTGCCAGCTGTTATGCCGATAGCTAATATAGCTAATTTCAGCCAATATTAAAGCACCTTGAGGCGACTGTTTGTTGTGATTTGGCGCTATATAAATAAAATTGAATTGAATTGAATTGAATTGAATTGAATTGAATTGAACTGATGTGCCTCCAATGGTGTAGTGGTTAACACATCAACTTGACAAGAGAACGGTTGCTGGTTCATTCCAGCCAGAGACACAAATCCCCTTTGGGTTTGTGTCAGAAAGAGCATCCGGTGTGAAGTTCTACCAAATCAAACATGCAGAGCCACCCACTGTGGCGACCCCTTGTGGCAAAGGAACAGCTGAGAATATCTTTATATTGGAAGGGCTCTGCTCATAATGACAATGGTAACATGCAACTTTTTTGTATCTTAGCAGCAGTAATGTATTTTTCAAATATGGGATGAATAAAATATGTTATCTTTATCCTTATCTTATCCAGTGACACTGTCTCCTGATGGTGCTGGATTAAAACTCAGGGTTTCACCAGAATGCGATTACAATTAATTTTGTAGGCATCAAGAATATCCAAATTTAATGTTGAATTACAGTATCAAAGAGTTGTTAAGATATTCAATTCAAAACTACAGGTATGAAATATTAAGCAAAAGTACAGAAAATCTCAGTATTCTTCATCCTTTAGGTGTTATAATCTGTTTTTTATTGAACACAATTTCCATACAGTTTTATGGAAATTTATACCAAAGTGGTGAAATAAAAGTCCAGTAGACTCACATAACTAAAGTGACCCATTCTGAGGTAAAAAAGAACCTATAGGTGACGTAGCTCAGATTAAAATTTCATTTCTCTGGCAGAACAATAGGAGGTGTCTGTTATGCATTTGTGACAAATGGGATAAAGACGTGAACGCTCGTAGATGTCAGAACTCTGGTTTCCTCATTAACAGACGCAGGGAGGATAACAGGGACTCGTCCTTGGCTTCAAAATAACAATGATTGCTTGTGACACTGGAGCCGCCTGTGGCCGAGAGCCAAGAGGACGAGGCAGGACTACGTAGGAAGAAAAGAGCCCCACTGCTCACACAGCAGAATAATCGAAGTATCACTTTTCCCCATCCCATCTTCTTTCTTTCCTTTACATCACTTTTTTTTTTTTGTCTGCACTACCCGCTCGCTCTCACTAAATCTGCTGCCTTCATTTCCGACTCTCTTTCCTCTGCCAAGTGGGCTAATCGCTGGTTCATTTTAGGTTAGCTGGTTAATTTGAATGAGCAACCTCAGTGAAAAAGCAAAGAAGCGGGGACTGAGCTGTTTTATACAATATAAAACTCGGGTTAAGAGAGGGAAAAAACAAGGCGGCGTGTATTGAGTCAGGTAATAATCACGAACAGAAGCCAGCGTCGAATCCCTTTCATGCCCAGTCGGTGCAGAGTACGCCTTCAGACAACCACAGACTGGTTATCTAACTGGATGAATTGAACATTGTCAAGAGGGGATTACGAATTATGAATAAGTGAGTGGTGATGATGAATATAGTAGACTGAATAGCACCCTTTGTGTAGCAAACAAACCTCCTTGTTGAGCAGTGGGCAACTGCGAGTGTGGAGGAAAGGTTTTCTGAGGGACACAGAGCAAAAGGACATGGATAACAAAAGGCAACACGTGCGAGTGGGCATTTCTGAGCTGTGTGCAGCATGTTAACAGGCACTGCAGCACCTGGAGTTTTTAAGTAACAGGTTAGATAGTTCTGGCTATGGATGATCACAAAATAACCAAATAAACTTGTATTTGCATTGAAAACACTGTTAGTTTTTGGCCAAGAGTATGAGGAGGAAGCCAAGAAAACACAGATCTCACTTATTTCAATATGGAGGAGCCAGCAGCACCTGGTTATCTTAATAATTAAGGCATTGAAAAGGTCATGTGTCTCTATTACATAAAGCAACAGTTGGAGGGAAAAAAATTAGAATTGCAGATCAAAGTTGTATATTTATGAAAGGACAGTTGTGCGATTGTGAAAGAAAAAAATATTCCGAGATGTTATTAGAAATTTGTAATAATCCAGTCTTTTGTCAAGTAAACACACTGCTTCACTTTACAAGTTTGAATCTACCTCCACACACCACAGACACCACCAGGAAACAGAAAATGCCTCATGAACTGCTTGGTGAGGAGGTGCAACACGGCTAAGTGATATCTTTGCATCGGTCCATGGTGTTGTGTTGTTGTTGCATAAAAGCCATCACCTTAGGAGTATGCTGTTTGCTTTATAACAGGCTCAATGCACGGTGAAGTCTGGGCAAAGCCCTAGTGGGTATGATTTTATGCAGAATCCACGCTACACGGAAAATGGCAGCGTCTGTGTGATCAGGTTTATCGGACCTTACTAAGTGAAGCAAAAAAAAGCAATCAAGAGTGAGGATCTTTTATTCAGTGGTCACAAAGAGGGCCATATGGAGGACCTAAGAACTCAGACACTGAGTGAAAACAGACTCATACATTTTTAAAAAGCTTTAACAGAGAGCATTAGTGTCCAATACAGAGACGCTTTTATTATAAAAGGGACTGACTGTACTAAGCTTAAAGTCTAGCAGTCATTTCAGTGAGACTCGGTCCTTAGTCTAGCAAAGCTGCCTTCACAGCTATTTTGGGAAGGTTAATTGAATTATTGCAAGAAATCTGACATTGTATTCACGAGAACTGAGGGGATCTAGTTCCCACCAGTGCCTCAGGAGGTCAGAAAACCATTAGAATCATTTGATAATCAGGTGCAGTGAGAGATCCCAGTAAACATCGGACAGACTGGGTATTTCTATTCACATTAGAAATTATGCTGGCCTCTACAAAAATGTGTGGAAGATAATTAGATGAATTAATTTAGAGAAAAGACACTATAGCAGTGAGTCAGTCAGACTGATGGATCTCTGTCAAGCTGATCTGTACAATGGTATAATATTCTATTCCTGGACAGGAAAGATGGGGAGGAGGCTCCGAGTCGGATCAATACCCCAGAGGAACCCGTGACTATTGGACATAATGACACTATTCCTCCCATTTCCTTTCCCACTCAATTACAAGCAGAAGAGGATATCATTACTGACTTAGTCAGCTTTGATTTCTTGTGGTTTTTCAAAAGGAAGCATGAGGAAAATCTATACAGCAAATCATCATAATTCATTTAGCCCGGCAATTTCCACACAAGGAACGTTTGAAGGTCAGATTCACTATCATACATGTGACAGAACAGAAATGAGATTTCTTCTAAAAGCCAACACAAAGTAGTTGAAGGCCCATTGAGTAACCTAGTTCTATTCATTGAAATGTCTTATGACTGGTCAGTGTGAGGCCCAATTCAAATTCAAAGTCACCGAATCTTTGAGCTGGTGAATCCTCTTTTGTTAAAAGGGGGCCACACAGTCATACTCACAGACCTTCGCACAAACATTAGGCGCTTTACTGCTTTGCCTGAACAAACAGTGATCAGGAGACAAGTGAAAGCGTGGAGATCGTTCTCTCTCAAATGCAAATATGGGTGTTATACCCGTGGCAATGCAGATTGTTTTCCCTGACAGCCAATCTTTCCAGGCATCGTCACAAGCGGTGCACTTTGCCAAGGCAAACAAACTGGAGTAAAAGCTACAGTACAGCGAGCATATGAAAGAGGACCAGAATCACGAGTTTTCTGACAATATGACAAAACAATGTGCGGCAAAGAAAAACGGTGTGTACTGTAGCTGCAGAGGACACATGGAGTTTATGTGTCTTTACATGTGATGAAGTAGACTCGAGAGTAAAGGAGAAAAGAGAAAACAGACTACTAAAGGCAGAGGAAGAGACGAACTCTACTTTAGCAGTCAACATCGACAATGTCCAGATCTATGAGCTGGAGCTGAATGATCTGTGTTCAGCTGTGGACAGACTTTCACCACATTCAAGTTCTTAATAAAAGTGCGGGCCAGAATCTGACTCAGTTCTTCAGATAAAGAACAAAGGATCCAAACAAAGAAGCGAGGAATGAAAATTACCTAATTACACTCATTACTAATTACACGCTATAACCTTTTCAATCCCACTAGCGCATCATGCTGTACAAACTCATGCTATCAAGCTGAAATAAGTTAAGTCTCGCATCGTTTTAAACACTGGTGGAGGTCTAAAAGCTTTCAAAGACTCCAAATATGTCAAGCTATATTTCAGGAAACTCAGCACCTTGGTGAATCTGTGCCACAAAGGACTGAGGCAGTTCTGAAGGCAAGAAGGGGTCCAACCCGGTGTAAGCAAAGTGTAACTAATAAAGTGGTCGGTGAATATGTGATTCAGCATTATTTTAATATCTATACTTTGAAAAAGAAACATTTGTTTTTAAAGGGCAAATCTAGAGCTTAACAGACTGCTGCACCCTTTTACATCATCTCTTTAAATACTGATCTCAGAAAAGCAGCTTATACCTGTATATGATTTATTGTTTTGTATAGTACTTCAATTTCTTACTTGGAACTACTTTCCATAACTTTTTATAGATTTTATGAAAAGAGAAGGGATTCTTTTAAATCTGAATCATCAAGAAAAACAAATTTAAATAAAATGGCCTGAAAAGGGAACATTTTAACAGGACATTCAGAGATGTGAAACGTCTTTGAAAGCTCAGATCTGTCATCTACAGCTCTGAGATTTATGCTCATATCAAAGCAAAAACTGATGTTTTCCCACTTACATAGCTGCACATAAGATACTTACTCTTCAGTTTGGAAAAATGAACCCTGATTTTGGTCCTCATTTGCACCAAACTAACTCCATCTCTGCCTTACACGAGACCAAACGAGATATACACACACAGAGCCGTGTCAGACAACTAGAGTGACAAGCACCTGAAAGAAAAGAGAAATAGGGGAATGACTCCTGACATATGTACAAATAATCACAGGGAGCTGTAACATTTCTGGCTTTGCTGTACTTCAAAAAGATGCTTTCTACTAAGGTCTAACTTTGACATTCATGCTGCTACAGAGGGTGAAGAGGAGAAGACTGTAAGGACTGATTGCACCTCTCTACCTACCAAACAAATCAAGCTTAGCAGCTAAACAAAATGAGTCACAGGAGGGTGTTAACTGAGAAACATGAGTAATAGATCGGACAAGGACCTACATTACTGTGCTTTAAAACTCCCTTGCCTCTCACTAACTGTCTCCGTGCTAACACTGACATGGATATGTCCGGTTATGAGCTGCAAGAGTGTTGTAGGTTACACTTTGATAGCCCTTTCGTCTTCCATGGACACTGCAGAGTGGCTAATGTAGAGCAGTTCCCTACGACTGTGGCTAAAAACAGCATTCTCCACCACAGTCATTGTATTTCTACTGGCTTTGCTTAGCAACTGAAAAAAGAAAGGAAATCAAATCCAGGCCTAGTCAGTACAGTCACAGAGAATAAAGGACACAGTGACCAAACTCACTTCAATCCTATTTTTCTTCCTTTCAGGAATGAGATATCAGTACACACAGGACTGTGCTTCGATCACAGAGCGGAGCCTAAACTCACTGATAAGGTCTCTGTGACATGTTGCTGCTTCCACACAAGACAGGGGACGGGCAACACCAGCAGCGCTCCTCTCCGCGCCTTAAATGCATTAAGCTCTGGAGTGCGCATTATCGTTTTCTGCGTACAGTTCGATAATCTTCATGGCTATAAATGGAGACGTGTAAACTTCCAGAAGGCATGAATGGAGTGTTCAAAATTGCTTGGCTAGAAGCAAAGAGGCATTATGGGTGATATGATTAAGCCATTAAAAACTTGAGAATCTAGGGCAAGTGATTCACCACTGGCAAGGCAGATGGTTTATCACAGCCCTGGGAAATTGTCTGTAACTTCCTAAAACATATCTGCATCTAATGCTTCTGGATACACATAAATACCTAGACAGCCACATGCAGTTAGCCACAGTGACAAGCTTGATAACACAAGCTCTATGTATTTTGGACCATCTCTGCATTTTGGAACAAGCCACCAAGAATCAGGTAACAAGCAGGGTGCGAGGGTGTGTGGCTACACTGACAAACACTAAAGGGATAGAAGTTTAGCAGAGCGTGTCTCTCAGTTTGTTTTAGATTTTCTTTAGCTCATGTGCTGTACCCAGTTTGATCTCCAGTGGGTTGGGCCAGTAAAACTACTGCAAATATCCAAAATGTCCCCCTTTTGTATGGAGTAAAGAAGTAGAAGTACATCCCAAAACTGTTTAATCAACATTTAATCAACCATATATCTAAAAAAAACAGTTGAAATAAAAAGAAGTGGTTTAAAACAATTACATTTAGTCTACTGTCATTACAAAGAAAGGCTATCGAGCTAAATCCAAAAAACAGGCTGCCGTGTCTCACTTCCATGATATAATCCATTCTTTATTACCTGCAACACAATTCAATCTCTTCCAAAATTTAGTGTAAAGTCCAAAAATGATGGTTCCCGTTTCTAGAGTTTGTATACACTGCAAAGCCATCAAACAGGCCAAATATGACCCCTGCTTGGCCCAGAACTGTGCCTATGTCTGACCTCTGTGAACTAAAGGCATAACCACAACTTTGAAACAAGGCAAATGTCTCCAAAAATGTACTCTGTCAAACATTTGTTGCTCTTTAAATGGGTACAAATGTGCAATGACTGTTGTGTCATCAGGCCAGTACAATAAAAACAAACCCTGTCCAGTGAACAGTCAGTAAGCTCAGTTTATCTCCTTTCAAATTTAAAACCTGTGCTCTCTTTTCAACTAATTTAAAATCTGGAAAAACCTCTCTTTGTTGGAACTCACTGGAACACTTTTTAGGTAACCTAACATGAGGGTAGGGATCACCAGGGCATGAAAAATTGAGTTAGTAGCCAACAGTGACTTCACACTTAACTAATGAGGGAAACGCTCAGAAGAAAATGCAATTTTATGCAGATCTGGTCATACCAAAAACATGATGCACTTAACAGAGTCAGACTGATGTTGATGCCCATCAGGTAAAATTGTGCATCTCTAATCCTCGCAGCTAATAAAGTGATTTTTTTTCTAGTCACAGGAAAATCCACTGTGCCCACAAACAGACCGTGATTCTCATCGCCAACAGAAAATCACTGCAACATTAACTGCAGTGTTTACTGTCATCTGGCCAGCAGCTTGCCTTCAAATGATCTCAATTTAAAGGCAAGCTGCTCATATAAAGAGCTGGCTATTTCATTTTATAGTTAGGCTTATGGTCTTCTTAATCCTTGCATGAAAAGCCTTGCCCCATCAAAAGCCAGCTCATCAAAGCAATCAGTCAGTTGCGTGTGTGTGTGTGTGTGTGTGTGAGATGTATCAGAGAAGGCTGATAAAGCTACAATGTTGCAAGCAGCAAGGTCACCCCACATAGAAGCAATTTTCCTTGACTGCTAATGCAGCTAATATGCAGCTCAGCGCTTACACCAGAAGGCGAGAAGAGAGGGAGAACAGGAAATACATCTCTGCGACGCATGCGATGAATATCAGGGACACAGGCGAGGAGGCAGATGCAAGAGAGACATTAAGTTCAGAGTCATTAAGCACAACACATTGCTGTCATTATATCATACTGCACAACATTCATCAGCCCTTTCATTATGAAGCCGTGGGAGGGCACAAAAGCAGTGGCTCGGTCTTGTCTGCTGCTGTGAAAAGCAGCTCTTCTTTTAGGAAGTTCAGTGGGATGCTTTTCCCTCTCAATGCTGCCCTCACACTGCTGTATTTAAAGCAACCTGTGTGACAGTGAACCTGACTAAATCTGTCTGAGGCAAAGCTGAGACATTCAACTTGCTTAAGAGGCAAGAGAGAGCAGGAGGTACAGTGAGTGCGGCGTCCTGGCAAAGAGTCTACGGGTGAGTGCAGGTCCCTGCTTAATATGTTTTTATCATGCATTTTGCAGATAGTAAAGTGCGTTCATCAATGCCAGACATTAAGGATGACGTTAAATACGTTTACAGGGCTTCAAATCTCACTGCTGGATCAGACTAGACTTTCAGATAAGAGCAGGGGTCGAAAAATGGCTTCAGACTATGAATTCCATTTCACGCGTGCACTTACTGTGTGATGTATTTCAAATTTATATGAGAAAAAAAGCAAAAAAAATAAAAAAAATAATTGGCTCATCACGCAGACTGTCCTGTAATCACAACATTCATCTTTATTCCTAAATTAAGGGCTAATGTCAGAGCTGTTATGACGAACATTTACAATCTGCTAACTGGTATTTTGGGATGGGAGAAAGCCTTCGCTAATGGTTCAGCAACACAACACAGAACAAAAATAGTAAGCTTGAAGATAAACTGCAGAATGAAATTAGAAAGGTCATTTGATATAAAATAAGGCTGGCCTGATTTTCAGCCTTCTATGCAGAATCACAACATTTCAGGCCCATTATCACTGCGTGTCTTTTTCCCAAAGTGAGAATAACCTCGCCATATACATGTCCTTAATCCTAAACCACAAATTACATGGCCTAATTTCCATAACAAATCTTATCAACACTGGCCTCAGAGGGAACACAAACTAATTGGTGAGACTTTAAAGTTGGGTGCCTAATTAATCCTTGAAACGCGGGCTTTTGAGTTCTGAGGCTACAAAGGAAGATGGCTGCAAGGATCAAAGTCATTCCAGTCTGCTGTGGAGGGAGGGAGGGATTAGCAAAATACGGTGGAGGCATGGAGACGATCGAGCATCCAAGCCTCTGGTGAGGAAAATCCTTCCAGACTGCAACCAAGATCTCAGCTGCACGGAGAAGTCACCCTGCCCCTCTGCTGTGCTCGCTGACTGACAGTGACACGTGTGAGGGCGGTTATGTGATATTGTGGTAATCCCACTGAAGTCTCAGAACCTCTTTCTCGTAACCCGTGCAGAAGAACATGCATACAAGTGGGAGCAGGAAAAGAGTTGCAGTCACTGCTGATAGTTTTCAGCAGTGTTTTTTTTTTAATTGTTTGTGATGGATGTGGGTAATTATCAGTTTAGTAAGCATCCATGTTGTTTATGTAGTCACTATTATACATAATAGTGTCCAAACTAAAGGAGAAAGTGAGGATTTATAACAGAAAATTGGTGGTCCAGATGCATAATCAGAAAAAAATCTGTCAAGAAAAAAATATAACTGATTCCCTAAAAGCACAGTGGGCAAGGGGCAGCTCACTCCAAAAATCAAATGCTTTTGTGTTTTGGAGACTTTTAATATAACAGAATAAAATAGCATTTGCATGATGATTTGCATTTTGAAAGTCAGCAGTAATGTCTCTCTCCAGAAGTCACGGCCCAGTTACTTCCACAAACCTTCATGCAGCAACTATTTTCTTTCTACAAACGTAACCAGACAACCGATGGAGGCTTGCGGCGAGCTAAAATTTAAGCTCGGCTTAAGGGAACAGCAATAACGTTTTCATCGTGTCACACTGCCATGAGCACAAGCCTCTCATCACAGGTGAATGCACTTATCTTTCTGCACGGTGCCTTCTATCAAATATAACTCCATCATATTTAAGAGAAAGCAGACATCTCTGATATCTCCAACACTGGAAACTCACAGCGAAACAATCTAGAGAAATGCCAGGAGAGGTCAGAGGAAAAAGATTGGATTTTGTGGTGAACTCCCGCTTTAAGCACTGAAAACCTCAGTGTATCATTTCATCCTTGTTGCTATTTGCGAAACAGTTTTCATTCATTGAATGATTTCAGGTGTAATATTAGAGTCAGATGTGCTGTGAAAATACATTTCCCACTATTCGCTTCTCTACTCGTGTAGTTCCTGTAGTGGTGAGAGGAACTATGGTATGAAAGCTGTCATTTTCATGTAGCTTCACACTCTAATGAAGGTTCAGAAGTTTCTCCATTCATCCATTTTCTTCCAGTTATCCAGTTTAGGCTCGCGCGGGGGGGGCTGGGGGCTGGGGGCTGGCGCCTATCCCAGCAGTCATAGGGTGAGAGGCAGAGTGCACTCTGGACAGGCCACCAATCTGTCACAGGGATAACAGAGACAGACAAACATCCACGCTCACACTCACACCTAGGGCCAATTTAGAATCACCAATCAACCAATTTGGATTTTTAAGGAAAGCTGGAGCACTCAGAGAGAACCCACACAGACATGGGGAGAGCATGCAAACAGCAAGGCACCAGACTGAATTCAAACCCAGGACCTTCTTGCTGTGAGTCAACAGTGCTAACCGCTACACCACCATGCCACCAATTTTGAAGTTTATTTCTATACATAATATTCTGCAGCACAGACAGGGAGAAAACATAATCTCCAGACCTCGTTCATGTCACAGAAAACTACAGGAAGCATTAGGCTTCTAGGTCTGGGCCTACAACTAATGTAATACCTATGTTTTAGTTATCACACTGAGCAACACTTTACTGATGCCCTACTGTGAGAAATACAGTGACTTTCTATAAACTAATTTCTTTGTTTTTTAAACTGAATAAACATATGCAGTCAAACAAACTAATGTCAAAATGAAAACTGGCACAACTCTGACTGATCCGGTCCGATCTGATCTGATCTGAAGATTAAGGACACAATGTTAGGAATCTGACCAGGCTTTCTGTACTGCTCTGCATACTTGATACATTTTCATCAACAATAGAAAAACTACTGAGGTTTGCCCTACATTTCAGACTACTAACCTTTATGTGGTCTGCCTCTATCCTTACAGCTTTAAACCCCAGTCCTGCTCTTTGCCCCAGAACTGCCTCTAGCTAATCAAGCCACTGTAAAATTGAACTAATCTCCATTTCACTGGCCCTCCAACAGCCTGTAACCCATTCAAGGACCTGAGGCGGCACCACTGGGTGCCACCCTCTCAACCGGATGACAGGCCGCGCTTCCAGTCGGCAGCTGCCTGCTCAGGTTACCACGACCCAGAGTGTAAAGAAGCGTTCATCTGCTGACAACCCACTGCTCCACTGCATCACTCTGCAGCAGTACTCACAGGAGGCACAGAGGCTGTCTCTGCACCCCACATGCAGGAAAACAATCCTGGCTTGGCAGCTGAGACTCCCTATCCAAGCTAATATTGTGGTCTGATCCAAAAATAGCCTCACTTGTAAATCTTGCAAAGAGACAACTAAGATATGGGCTATTCAAATCCACTGTCAGAGGCACAGAGTATTAACAGAAAGCAGGTTTGCTCTGTTTATCCTTTGTAAAGATGATTTTTTGCAGTCCCTGATACAACGACAGCACTGGAGACCAAAATACAATTAAATGTAAGGAGATGTAAACCAACAAAATTCACACACTGATAAATACAGATATTTAGGGCTTAGACCTGATTAAAATGGCAAAACATGCACCTGCCCTGTAGGCTGTCCAATAACATGAAAACAGACTCTAAGGAAATAACGTGGCAGTGTGTAATAGTGTAGTCTCACTACAACAGTTTAGAAATCCGTAAGGAAAGTGATCTTGAAGGTAAACAATTGGAAAGCAGAAGGGGGTGACTGACACAGAGGAACCCCCTTCAGTAAAAATGGGCTAACTATCAGCCAATCAAGGCCTGTTAGATGCACGTCAGGATAGAGTGGACAACACTACAGGAGGAACAACAGCTGCCTAGAGAAAAAATGGACTTCAGACAGGAGGTAGACTGATGGGCCACACAAACAATAACCGACAAGAAGGTCAAAACTCGGATGTGCCAAAGTAGCCATTTTCCTGAACACCTATTATCACATCAGTGATTTGGGAAAGCCGCTGGTCTAACAATATGCAATACGAGTCAAAGCCATCATTTACAGGCCTGATGTCTAATCAGGTGTTAATTTTGGGGCGCCCTCGTGGAAACAAAAGAAACGTGCCGCGAGGTGCGCGACGGTGGTGCGCCGCTCGTCTCGTTTTCCAGCAGCATCGCGTTCACCTGTCCTTCTCCGCCGACAGCAAACCGCGTCCGCCTAAAGCGAAACAGCCGCTCACTCACCGAGTACACCGGAGGAGGTCTGTGGCGGAGCCGAGCCCGGATCCGGCCTCTCTGCGTCTCCCTGCGGCGCTCGGTGTCGGTGCCGGGAACTCTCGGGGCCGTCGCCGGCGGTGGTCGCACCACCGGCGGCCGCCGCGGCTGCAGCAGCGCCCGCCGCTGCCGTCCCCGTGTCGGGCATGCTCTCTATCAGCGAGGAGCGACTGAGGATGAAGATATTCTCCGGGAAATTGTGCAGCGGTATCGCATCTCAAGAGGAGGGCAAAGCATGGGTGTAGCGGCGCGGCCGGTGGGGGGGTCAGAGTGAGGGTTAAATGAGTATGAAAGTGAAGTGAAGGTTGTCGGCGTTGGCGCAGCAGCAGATCATCCCGGTGGTACTCTGGAGCAGGATGCGCGGCTAGATGGAGAGCGCTCCTCCAACCACTATAGGAGGAGGGACAAAGAGAGGGAGCGTGGAGGGAGGGGGCCGTGTGACACACATGCACCTTCACGGTAGCTGAATGGTTTAGCAACTGATTGTTGTCCCAGGTTGTGTTACCAAAGCTGTTAAATTAAAATAACTCACACCATGCACATTGGAGGAATTTCAAAATCCTTTATCTGTCTAGTTAAGATGATCTTAGACATGCGTGTCTTTGCACTTCCTCCATCTCTGAGAAATATATTTCTATCACCTCACATTGACCTCTGCAAGCAGCAGGTTAAGGCCAAAAATAGAATCCAGATAGCCACATTAAGGGAAAACGTATTCAAAATGCATGGTTTTCACACTCATAACATTACTTTATAAGCAGTATGCTCATTCACATGATCACCAAAATGGGAGTCTCTTGCTTTTAATGCACACACCTTTAATAATCCATTCATGCAGGCAGGTGGTAGACTATCCCTCTTCTGTGAGTGTGACTGTTTGAGTCTGTCCTGGAAGACTGAATAGATTATGACTTATTTATTAAAGTGAAAAAAAAATATCTTCATCGATTACATTTTTAGTGACACTAAGGTGTGGCTACCAGTAGTGTCATTTCTCAGTTAAACACTCTACAGTACACACAGTACTGTTTGTTTTGCTGCATAATAGGCCTAGTCATTCAATCACTATATCATTATAATAAGGCCATTTTACATGGAAAGTTCTGGACTGGCGTATTCACAGTATACTGTCTTGAAAAAAGAGAAAAGGGTAGTCCAGCAAGGTTAAGATTAGCCTCCACCCTAAAGAAACACACATGCCAAAATAAATATTTTTACAGCAGAGTGAGTTAGATGATAGCCTGCAGGTAAAATGTGTTTCTGTCTTAAATTACTATGTTTGCCACCTTTTTCAACCAACCAGTGGTAGAGTTGTTCAAGCATATGTTGGGTGTGCATGTGTGTGGAAGGAAAGTGGATGTAACTGTCTTACTAGATAATTTAATAACTTTGAATCATAATCATGGTCTGATTAGTAAATGTCTCTATTTGGACTGTACTCTGCAGCTGTGTGGTGGCAGCTGTCATGCTCTGTGCACACACCGAGCAGTCTATAAATTATTTAGATCCCAGGTTAAAGATTGCTCCCAGGCCTTGGGCCATGCCTCTTCATCGTGTACACAATCTATCATCTTGGTCGTCCCTCCTGGAGGCTGTGTTTCACTGTGCAGCTACACAGGCAGGCTGGCAGCCCGCCCCCTCGTATGGCTGAGAAGCATCTCATCTGTGAGCACAAATTCTGCTTACTCACCACTCTCTGGGATGACAGCTGCAAGACGCTGCAGTGGGGCACACACACACACACACACACACACACACACACACACACACACACACACACACACAGATGCACATAATCTGTGTTTATATTCTGTTCCATGCATACATTTAGGTAGGCTATGAAGAACCATGGATCTGTTAGTTAGATCACTGTTAGTTTTAGTACACACAGTGCACAATCTAAACAAAAAACATCCAAACTAATTTGAAATAAATGAAAAGTAGTGATGGTGTAAAAAAAAAAAAAAAAAAAGGCAGGTTAACACCTGCCAACACCTCTGCTGACCCTGTTTGAGATGCTGTTGAGCTTTGTTGCAAATGAGACCTTTCATGTTATGTTGGATTTTGTAAACAGCTTGACTGCTGGTTATATTTGTGTCCTCATTTAGATGGACTCTGCATGATGCATCACAGGGGTTTACCCCAGTCTGTATGATGTGTCAGAGGGATTTCTCCCTCTTCATGATTTGATAGTAAAATAAGCACTGAAACAAACTGGGAATTGTCCTAAACTGAATTTTACTGCCTGCTTTTTTTTTCCCATATATTAACCACAAAACAAATGTGACATGCAGACATGTTAACAAGCATATCAGACGAAACAGTAGGTCCTTTAGCAGCAGGTGCATCACTGAGTTAACCATTTGATCATTTATGAAAGGATAGATACTACGTTAAGAAAAATGAAATAGTAATAATATGTGAAATCTATAGCCACAGTAATAAAGGTTTGAGTTAAATAGACAAAAAGTAAAACATAAAAAATGCTGTTTTTCAAATTGTAGTGCAGCAGTGATCGATGTAGCCTACACTGTTGACAGTGTTAATGAACCTTTGCTTAAGTTATATTCTTTCAAAACCCATTTATGTTATGGGAAGATTTGTAAATATCACACCACAATTTAATTTTTACAGGAAAACAAAGAGTTATTGACATGTCAGTGTGTATGTGTGTGCGTTTGTCGGGGTCAGGGTGGGGGTGGGGGAGTTATCGTCCAATAGATTCACCCTATAATAAGCCATAAACATTTTTATTTTTAAAGGCATTTAATTATTTAATTTGATATGAAAGGGGAAAAAGACTGAAACTCATGCTTGTGATGACGGTGTAGTGCCAAAAAGTGATCGTCTGCCAAAAAGGGATTTCTGGTATTTGCCAGAAAATGTTTGCTTGTATTTAAACTGTTGTAAATGACTTTTTGACCTACAGTCTGTGAAACATATGTCAGAAATATCTGTCATGAATTATATGAAATCATTTTGAGCAAGAAAACTTCTGTCAAGGAATGTTGTTTCTTGCTCAAAATGATTTCATGTAATTCATGAAAGATATTTTTGACACGTTTCACAGATTAGTGACGCTGCAATCAGTTTTTGGCAAAGTGACTTTTAGATATCCTTTATTTATCAAGGTAAAAACTGTCACTGGCATTTAAAATGTTTTTTTAAAGAGAAATCTGGCCGAGAAGGCTGCAGAACTCACACAAATATAACATTACCGTTCTATAAAGATATTTTAAATGGCCAAAAAAAAAGACTGGATTTATTATAATGTAGGTATAATAACACAGAGTCATAAAGATACTTGCAAAACAGGCAATTTAAAAAAAATTTTTAACCAATATAAAGAAAGACATTATACATAAAAGCACATAGAAACATCGGAAATCACTTTATGGCAGACGATCAGTTTTTGGCACAACACCGGAACCAATCATATGTGATATAGTCACACGGGACGACTTTTACAGCGTACGGCAGGCGGGACCTATTTAGATTGACAGGCCCTGAACAAATGGGAGTGAAAAACCTGCAGTCGTTGGATTAAGATTAACCAATCGGAATCAACAGGAGGAGAGGCGACTGACATAGTGAATAGTTGAAGAGTCACGAGCGGCATGAGTTTGAAAATTAGGAAACTTGTGTGTTAATGTAACACGAGATAAGACGTAAATGAGTGAATGTCCTCATTTGCCAACATTACGCTCACAGACACTCGGACATTAACTGACAGGAAACAAGGTGAAAATAATGTTTGTGTTGTGCACAGAGTGAGCGAAGTAGCTAATAAATGAACCGCTTGGTCTCTCATAATCATGCTGCCGCTGCGGTCCATGTACTGGGGGATAAGGAGAGCTGCTGTGCCCACAGTCAGGACGAGGTTTGTTCTATTTTTCGGCCTCTATGTCAAATTTATGTCTTTATTTTTATAGGTGCGCACACAGAAGTTAAATAGAGCTATTGCAATTTCTAGAAGGATTTAATGGGACACATTTATCCACACAAGTTACAGTGTTGTTTACGTTCTCATTTCGAATTGGAGTTTATATAACACAGTGGAGGTATAATGTATCAAAATAACATGGCAGAATATATTATCGTCTTACAATTATTTATCAGTCCATTAAAAAAAAAAAATCAGAGGTTATCATTTTCTTATATCCAGCCGTGGAGCTCCACCCTACAGGCTCCTCTCCTCTACCTTTGATGGAGTCCCAGCTGGACTGGCTGACGCTGACACCATCTTTGCACTGTCATCAGGTCACGGCAGGTGTGGAGTGGCAGTGGTTCGTGTCAGTGGTCCCGCCTCAGCCACATCCCTGAAGTATATGGCTGGGTTCACACAGCGAATGCCTCCTCCACGCACTGCCCTGTTACGCAGCATCACAGACCCCCGCTCCAAAGAAGTGCTGGACCGTGGGCTTGTCCTGTGGTTCCCAGGTCGGTTCCACTGGATGGTGCTTACATTTTGTTTCTTTTTTTTTCTGTAATAATGAATGTGGATGTAGGTTTGTTTTGACCTACATCCATCCAACATTTATCAACACATCAGAGTGTAGATGAACTAGTATTTACAATCATGGTGAAAAGAAAGTACTGTCAGTTCTCTGTCAGTTCTAATGTTTTACAAATCAGTACACAAAATATAAATTGTGTAGTCCTTACCAGGTCTTAAAATTAGGTAAATACGATCTGAGATGAACAGTAATGTGATTCAGTGACTTGGAGAACCACTTTTAGTAGCAATAACTTGAAGTGTTGTTGTGGAGGAATTTTGGCCCACTTTTTCTTTTACAACATTGCTTCAGTTCATTGAGATTTGTGTGCATTTGTTTATGCACAGCTCTCTCTCATAGTCCTTTAACTGGGCCATTGCAACACCTTGATTGTTTTCTTTTCAGCCGTTTTGTTGTAGATTTGCTGGTGTTCTTGGGATCATTGTCTTGTTAGGCCAAGCTTTAGCTTTCAAACAGATGGCCTCAGATTTGATTCTAGAGTACTTTGGTTTGTAGAGGAGTTCATGATCGACTCAGTGAATACAAGGTGCCCAGGTCCTGTGGCTACAAAACATGCCCAAATCATCACCCCTCCACCATCGTGCTTGACAGATAGCATGAGGTGTTTGTGCTGATATGCTATGTTTGGGTTTTGCCAAATATGATTGGCAAAGACTGGCATCTGTCTTGAATGCTTTTCACTTGTGAATATTCTTTTTCACTGTAGAATGGTGGACTTCAAATAGTTCGGAAATGACCTTATAACCCTGCCCACATTGAAGGGCAGCAACAGCTGCTTATCTGAGATAATGGCTGATGTTTTTCGTCATTTGCATTGTGTTAACACATGAATGCTCCAGACCAGTAAGCTGCCAAATGTCTGCTTTTATAGTGGTGCTCACACTTGCTGATAATTTGAGATGCTTTGATCTGGCTTCTGTTTATCCTCTTAATTCATATGGAAGCAGTAAGGGTTGTCCTTAGTTTTTGACACTGCTTTGGTATTTTGGCTTAATTTTTGATAAATAATTAACAGTGTGTAACATGTCATCTGAGGTTGTATTTACCTAATTTTGATACCAGATCATTTTTTATCATAATCTGATACCTAAATCCTGAGAATTTAAGGAGGGTGTGTATTCTTTCTACCATCACAGCTGTATATAGTGCTTTTCTACTCCGGGTGTAAACAATATTGCTAGGAATGAAAAAAATGACATTTTGTCTTGCCTTTATCTTCCATTGGGAAAAAAGTTTCAAGTTTCTGTTTTTACACCATTCGGACTGAAACAGTAACATATATAAAGCATGCTTGATTAGTAGGAAATGCTATAAAACATGCAATAACAGTGGAAATAGAGTTGTGTGCTGCTTTAAAAATAGAAACCATCCTGCAAAGAGCATTACAGAGTTTGGTAAATATATATCTTATTAGTCCCATCTTTCATGTTTAAATTATTTTAAATCATTTCATCTCACTGACATATTGAGTCAGTAAGCCATGTGCATATTTAAATGATTAAAGGACATTAAGAGTGTTGTTAGTCCTTTGTTTATCTCAACAGCTCCTCATAGTTTCTCTGGAGAAGATAGTGTGGAGTTCCATATCCACGGTGGTCCTGCTGTCATTACTGCTGTCTTGCAGGCTCTAGGTAAGCCGTCATTCTGAGTATGTTTTAAACAACTTGATGTAATGCAGTTTGACAAGCAAACGTATACAGGCTTGAGATGCAACCATCCCTTTGAAGAATGTTTTGAAGTTTGTGCTACTTCATAGCTTTAACTTCCCAAGCTCTAAGCCTTCATCAGAATTCTAAGTGCGATATCTGGTTGAGTCAGGCGGCTATCCATCACTGAGATTTAAAACAGAAAACTGACACATGCATTGCTATGTCTAAGATACTTCTAGTATGCGCAATGGCAAGCGTGACAGTCCTTATGCGATTGATGTTTTTACTGCAGTTCTCCTGTTGGCCTCCCAGGGGGCAGTATTGTATAAAGCAGAAACGTCAATGAATGCTTGGCCTCGGTTTATGTGCTGTAAGGTTTTTACTAACCAGGGAGGAATACATAATATAACATCACATTTGTTCGTAAGATATTTTCAACTAAAATTGTTGCTTTAATTTTGAAACAAGAAAACATTGGGACAATGTTGGTTAGATGACAACCAGTCAGGTAATTGTAAAGAGCTCCAATTAAGGGACAGTGACCCACATATGCCAAATGGTTTTGTACTCAGCATTGTCTCCCCTCATGAGATTTGCAAAATGGCTTTGAAAACAATGAACACATAACCTACTTAACCTGCAGTTGTGCCTGTTTTTGCTCTCTATGTGAGTCATTGACCTTGTGTTTCATCCTCTGTGTGTGTGTGTGTGTGTGTGTGTGTGTGTGTGTGTGTGTGTGTGTGCGTGCGCGCACGATGCATGCCCACCTTGTGTCTCGTACATCTCTTCATGTTTGTGTTTATGTGTGTTTTTCAGGAAGTGTGCCTGGCTTGAGGCCTGCTGAAGCTGGGGAGTTCACGCGGAGGGCTTTTCAAGCAGGGAAACTCGGTTTAACGGAGGCAAGTTGAGAAGAATGTGTAAAACTCATTAAAGCAGACCTGTGTAGAGTTGTGTATCCAGAGTTGTTATAGAGGCCTGATATGGGATTTTATGTGCATGAAATGTAAACAGTGAAAATTTCCCCGTTTATATATTTTGCCTTTTAGCATTTTATTTCATTGAGTTGTCAGATATTCCTGCATAAAAGCAACAACTGGGCCTCTGTAGAGGATTTTTTTAATATACAGCCTTAAGCATTAATAAATGCCTGTTTGGATATTCTATAAAGAGTAAAAAATATTAACCCCATGTAAATATAAGCTACATTAAGTATTTATAAAAAGGCATAAATAAAACTTATTTACAATTCGGTAAAGATGTTGATGAACCTTTTGGCAGGACAAATAAAATTCCAGATGAGCCAAATGCTCGCAGAAAAAAGCTACTTACTTAATCCTAAAAATGAATGCTGTTTTCAGATAAGATTAGATAAGATTTTTGGTGCTGAAAAGAACTTGGCTTGGATGTCCAAGTTGTAACAGCAACATCCCTCTCTAAACAGCAGGATGCACTTCGTAACACCTCATTGACATGATAAGGGGAAAACACTTGATGAAACAACACACAGCACTTCGGAAAATTGCCATCAGTGAACACAATTCATTTTTGAATTGTTGGCTAAAGACACCAGTGATGAACTGAATCAAAATGTGCAGTTAATGTTTGGAAATCATGGGTGCTGCATGCTCCAGACTTAAGAGGAGAGGGAGCATTTGGCTTGTAATCACTGGATCAACTGGGACAACTATCCCTGATGATAGAGTTAGTGTACATGGCATGGGTAATTTGCACATGAAGACACCATTAATGATGAATAGTATATTAATGTTTTGAACGAACAAACGCTGCCATTCAAGCCACATCTATGGCAAGAAAGGTGTTGCTTATTTAAGCAGGATGATGCCAAAAATACATTCTGCACATGGTCCAGCAGTATGACTCTAGCTTGAAGGAGCCTGGATGCTAAACTAGCCTGCCTGCAGTTAAGATCTACATTGCACCTGCATATTGCATTTGCTGCATTAGGGAAAAAATTATATAAGACTAATAGTCAGAGATGCTCTTTAATACACCTGCAGAAACACAAAAAATTTTGAAATCACCACATTAATGTTTTCATTTGTATGTTTTTTCGAGAAAGTGTTGTATTATTGCAGAGGCGATAAAGAGGCTGTATACATATTAAATATTCCAATATAAGGATATGTTTAACATATCTATGTAATTCCTGTTGTAGGTTGAAGGGCTTGGGGATCTGATCCATGCAGAGACAGAGGCCCAGAGGAGGCAGGCTCTTAGACAGATGTCAGGCGATTTGGGATGCCTGTATCAGGACTGGAGTGATAGACTGAAACGGGTAGGTCCTCTGAGAGTAAAGAGGCTAGTGATGTGACTACAGTGCTGTGGAAAAAGTATTTGCCACCTTCCTGATGTGTAATTTTTTTGCATGTTTGTCACAGTTATATGGTTTAAATCATCAAACAAATTGTAATGTTAGACACAGATAGCCAGAGTAAATACAAAATGCAGTTTTTAAATGATGATTTCATTTATTAAGAGAAAACATACCTGGCCCTGTGTCAAAAGGTAATTGCCCCTCTTGTTAAATCATGAATTAACTGTGATTAACCAGTTAATATGTGGAAATATGAGTTCAGTTTTACTAGTCACTCCCAGGCCTGATTACTGCCAGACCTGTTGAACCAAGAAATCCCTTAAATAGAACATGTCTGACAAAGTGAAGCAGACTAAAAGATCTCAAAATCAACACATCATGCCACGAGCTAAAGAAACTCAGGAAGAGATAAGAAACAAAATCATTGACATCCATCAGTCTGGAAGGGTTACAAAGATGTTTCTAAGGCATTGGGACTCCAGAGAACCACCGTGACAGCCATTATCCACGAATAGAGAAAACTTGGAACAGTGCTGAACCTTCCTACGAGTGGCCTGAAAGTACTCCAAGAGCACACTGATGATTCATCCAGGAGGCCAAAACAACATGTAAAGAACTGCAGGCCTCACTCGCCTTAGTTAAGGTCAGAGTTCATGATTCAATAATAAGAAAGAGACTGGGCAAAAATGGCATCCATGAGCGAGTTCCAAAGAGAAAACCACTGCTGACCAAAAAGAACACAAAGGCTCATCTCACATTTTCTAAAAAAAATAAAAAATAAAAAAATCTTGATGATCCCCAAAACTTTTAGGAAAACAGTCTGTGGACTGACGAGACAAGAACTAAACTTTTTGGAAGCTTTGAGTCCTGTTACATCTGGAGTAAAACTAACACAGCATTTCATAAAAAGAAGATCATCAACAGTCAAACATGGTGTGGTAGTGTGATGGTCTGGGGCTGCTTTGCTGCTTCAGGTTGACTTCCTGTAATTGATGAAACCATGAATTCTGCTCTCTGCCAGAAAATCCCGCAGGAGAACATCTGGCCATCAGTTCGTGTCCTTGGGTTATGCAGCAGCACAATGAACCGAAACACACCAGCAAGTCCAAGGCTCAAAAAACCCTCTAGATTTAAGGTTTCGGAGTGGCCTAGACAAAGTCCAGACTCATAGCCGATTGAGATGCTTTGACGTGACCTTAAACAGGCCGTTCATGCTCGAAAACCCTCCAATGTGGCTAAATATGAACAATTCTGCCAAGAAGAGTGGGACAAAATTCCTTCACTGTGATGTTAACGACTCGTTGCCAGTTATTGCAAATGCTTGACTGCAGTTCTTGCTGCCAAGGGTGGCACAATTACAAAGGGGCAATTACATTTTCATATAAGGCAGGTTTGGATAGCTTTTTTTTCTAAATAAATAAAATCACGTGTTAAAGACTGAATTTTGTATTTACTCAGGTTATCTTTGTCTAATATTACAATATGTTTGATGTCTGAAACATGTAAGTGTGACAAATATGCAAAAAAAGAAGTCGGGAAAAGTTTTCATCCATGAGAAAAAGCCACACATGACATGTTTTTACTGGAAGTGAAACATCAGTGTTACAATTTACATTAATACATCTTGGTTTCAGATTTTACTTCACAATAATTTATGGATGTTTTGTCTACTTTTTGCTCAGCAGTAGGAACAATTTTACTTAAGATTCATTGCTTTTTGCCTTTATTAATTAGAGACAGCAGAATGGCAGGAAACTAGGGAGAGAATGGGAGGTGATAAGCAGTAAATGGTCTGGGGTGCAATTGAACCCAGCACAGCACGCCCCACTGGTTGGGCTGCAGGGCACCCCATCAACAACTGTACTGCAGAAACCTAATTTCCACGCAGCTCCAACAGACTTAGAAACAGGTTTGATTTTTGGTCTACACCAGGATTACACACTTGATTTGCCCTGGTCTTCAGTGGGGCTTGATATAGACAATTTTGAGACCCAATCTTGACTCACCTACCCACACTTTGTCCTTGATTAACAGTGGCCCTTAGAAAACATGTGTTTTAACTGATTCTGAGTTGGCTTGGCACCTGACACAAGCGGAACTTCTGGAGTTTTCCCAGAAGAGACTGAGGAAAAAATCTGTCCGTACTGTGATGTAGGTCAGGCTTCATTAGCTTCATACCCACACAATGCTTTTGAAGCGCAGTGTTGATGCAGTAACCTATGGGAATCTGAGGCTTCCTGTTTTCATATTGCTGTAGCACGTGTGTTTGTGTTCAGTGCTCAGAATCAAAGTGGTAATCTTTCCAGGGTACAGTGTCATGTGTAGATGGAGTACTTCTCATAACCATGGTTGGAGGATAAGGGTGGGGTTTAACTAATTAAACAGAGTAAGAACACGTACTGAATTTAAAGAAAATCTGAATAAAACATCAATTCATTCAAGCAGCATAACAATTAAACTGAAAAAAATTGACATAATTACTGCGGCTACCGCAGTGTTGAAGTTTATGGCATTTGAATATATTTAGTAAAAGACTCTCTTTCAGTAAACCTTTGAGGTTTAAAAAATGAATGAAAATCTCCTGAAGAATCTTGTTGAGGCATACATGTTATAGAGCACGGAGCACGGCCCTCAGAGCACGACCCTCAGAGCACGGCCAGCTCTGGCCGTGCTCTGAGGGTCTGCTCTTCAGAGCTGGCCGAGGTTTTTACAGATATTTTTAATTTGTCTCTCTCCCAATCATCTGTGCCCACATGCTTCAAGTCCACCACTATAGTGCCCCTCCCCAAGAAAACCAACACAACCTCTTTGAATGACTATCGTCCCATTGCACTCACTTCACTTGTAATGAAGTGCTTTGAGAGGATGGTCATGTCCCATATTAAAGGATCCATTCCAGACACATTAGATCCCCTGCAATTTGCATACCGTCAGAACCGTTCAACTGATGATGCTGTTAATGCAGCCATCCATACAGCCCTCTCACACCTTGAAAATAATGACACTTATGTTCGAATGCTGTTTATAGACTACAGTTCAGCTTTCAACACTGTCATCCCAAGCAGGCTGGTTGAAAAGCTGTTCACCCTCGGAATACCACCCTCCCTCTGCCGCTGGGTCTTGGACTTCCTTACAGACAGACCTCAGGCAGTCAGAGTTGGTACCAGGACATCAGAAACAAAGACAGTGAGCACTGGGACCCCACAAGGCTGTGTGCTTAGTCCTCTCCTGTACACCCTCTTCACCTACGACTGCATCCCCTCCCAAAGCAACACCTCCATCGTCAAGTTTGCTGACGACACCACCGTCATTGGGCTGATTACTGGGGGAGAGGAAGCAGCTTACAGGGAAGAGGTGGCCCAGCTGGTGTCCTGGTGCCAGGAAAATAATCTCTCCTTAAATACAGAGAAGACTAAGGAGATGATTATTGACCCGAGGAAGAGAAGAGACCAGCATGCTCCATTATTCATCAACGGGACTCAGGTGGAGAGAGTGAAGACTTTCAAATTCCTTGGCACCCACATCAGTGAAGACCTCACCTGGACCTACAACACAACACAGACTGTCAAGAAAGCTCAGCAGAGACTCTTCTTCTTAAGGAAACTGAGGAAATTCGGATTATCCCCTAAGCTCCTCAGCAACTTTTACAGATGCACTGTGGAGAGCATCCTGACAAACTCCATCACGGTGTGGTATGGAAACTGCACCAGTCAGGACAGGAAGGCTCTCCAGCGTGTCATCAAAACAGCACAATTCATCTGTGGAGCTGCCTTCCCATCACTACAGGACACTTATAATACCCGGGTAATAAAGAGGGCACACAACATCATCAAGGACCGTACCCACCCACAGCACACACTGTTCACACTCCTGCCGTCTGGCAGACGTTACAGGAGTGTAAAAGCAAGAACAACCAGACTAAAAAACAGTTTCTATCCACAGGCCATCAGGCTACTGAACCACTGACTGATTACCAAACTGTGATTACCTGCCTTTCTTTCATCTGTATATATCTGTATATATTGCACTTGCTTTATTATTTATTTATTTTTATTTTCTACTTTTACTTTCCTAATATACTAGTTCTTAAATTTTATTTTAACTTAGTTGCTTATTTCAATTGTTTGTAAAGCAGTCGCAAGTAAGAATTTCATTGCTCAGCATAACCACAGTGTTTTGCGGTGTACATGACAATAAACTTCTTGAATGTCTGTGTAGATTCTCAGTTATCCAGGTCATAGTAGTCTCTGGAGCTTGAAAAAAGGCGACTGGACTTCTTTTTGTTTCTTGAAGACGTTTCACCTCTCATCCGAAAGGCTTCTTCAGTTCTCAACCAAATGGTGGAGAGACCCAGGTATTTAAACCCCTGTGGGCGTAGTCCCCTGGAGGTGGTTATGACCCTCTATTGATCATGTGCTTGAACACATGTGCCCAGGTGTGAAGGGGGCGTGGGTCATATTTAATCAGTGGTTTCAGTTGAAACCAACTTAGGACTCCGCTCCATTGTTTCCTGTGGCCTATTGAGGTCACTGGAACAAAGGTGTGAATGGGGGTTGAGACGTCTGGGAAGGGAGCTCAGGACAGCACTGTAAGCGGGGGAAAGTTGGTGACGTAATCCACCTCCTCTGTTCAATGATGGTTGTTCACAGTGGACATAGATGGCTTCTTTCACTCCTCTTTCAAACCATCTGTTTTCCCTGTCCAAAATGTGGACATTGGCATCCTCAAAAGAGTGCCCTTTTTCCTTCAGATGCAGATGTACTGCTGAATCTTGTCCTGTCGAAGTGGCTCTTCTATGTTGTGCCATTCGTTTGTGAAGAGGCTGTTTGGTTTCACCAATGTAGAGGTCCGAGCACTCTTCACTGCACTGAACAGCATACACTACATCGCTGATCTTGTGTTTGGCGGGTTTGTCCTTGGGATGAACCAGTTTTTGTCTTAGGGTGTGACTTGGTTTGAAGTATACTGAGATGTCATGCTTGGAGAAAATTCTTCTGAGTTTCTCTGACAAGCCTGACACATATGGGATGACAATGTTGTTCCTCTTGTCCTTCCCATTCTCTGTAGTTTGTGTTTGGCCTTCATTCCTGTGCATCTTAGCTGATTTGATGAAGGCCCAGTTGGGGTAACCGCATGTTTTGAGGGCTTTCTTAATGTGTGTGTGTTCCTTATGCTTCCCTTCTGCCTTAGAGGGAACACTTTCCGCACGGTGTTGTAGGGTCCTGATCACCCCAAGTTTGTGTTCCAGAGGGTGGTGGGAGTCAAAGAGGAGATACTGGTCTGTGTGTGTGGGCTTCCGGTAAACTTCAATGTTGAGGCTTCCATCTTCCTCGATAAGCACCGCACAGTCCAGGAATGGTAACTTGTTATCTCTGGTGTCCTCCCTGGTAAAACGTATGTATTTATCCACTGAGTTAATGTGACGAGTGAAGGCTTCTACTTCTCGGGTTTTGATTTTGACCCAGGTGTCATCTACATATCTGTACCAGTGGCTAGGTGCCGTCCCTTTGAAAGAACCAAGAGCTTTACTTTCCACTTCCTCCATGTAAAGGTTGGCTACAATGGGAGACACTGGGGAGCCCATGGCACATCCATGCTTCTGTCTGTAGAATCCATCATTGTATTTAAAATATGTTGTGGTAAGGCAGAGATCTAAAAGTGCACAAATCTGATCTGGGGTGAAGCTGGTTCTGTTCAGTAAGGAATCGTCTTCCTGTAGTCGTCTTCTGACGGTCTCCACTGCCTCAGTTGTAGGTATGCAAGTGAAAAGTGAAACCACATCAAAGGACACCATGGTTTCATCTGGATCCAGTACAAGATTCTGGACCTTGTTAGTAAAATCTGTAGAGTTTTCAATGTGGTGGGGTGTGATGCCAACAAGCGGTGATAAGATGGTGGCGAGGTGTTTGGAAATGTTGTAGGTGACCGAGTTTATACTGCTGATAATGGGTCGAAGTGGGACTCCTTCTTTGTGGATCTTTGGGAGTCCATAAATGCATGGAGTGGCTTCTCCAGGGTACAGGCGGTAGTAAGTGGGGCGGTCAATGGCTTTTTCCTTTTCAAGTTGTTGCAGGCAGCAAACAACTTTTTTCTTGTAGTTGCTTGTGGGATCACGTCTCAAGACCTCATAAGTATTGTTGTCACTGAGGAGTGTAGTAATTTTGTTGTGGTAATCCGATGAATTCAGCACAACCGTGCACCTCCCCTTGTTGGCTGGCAGTATGGTGATGTTTTGATCCTTGCTTAGGGCTGTGATGGCCTTCTTCTCCTGAATGGTGAGGTTGGATGGAGGAAGTCTTGCACTGGCGAGAGTGGCTGAAACTTTCATCCTGATCTGTTCTGCTACAGGATGAGAAAGTTTGTTATTTCTTATAGCGGTTTCTGTTGCTGTGATGAGGTCTACTATAGGAAGCTGTTGTGGGGCTATGGCAAAGTTGAGTCCTTTGGCTAGCACATTTTCTTCTGGTTTGGTGAGGACCCTGTCTGATAGGTTCTTCACCCACTTTCCTTGGTTTCCATTGCTTATCGTGTCGTCCTGTTTGTTAACAGATGAATGGTATGCCTTGGTTTGCAGAGTTTGAAATTTACGTAGTTGTCTTTCCTTGCCTTTGATGTGTTGTGCGAGCTGGGCTTTGTCCACAAATGTAGAAACTTCTTCTGCGATGGTGTGAGGTAAGAGTGATGAGAGTTTCTGCTGAGTCTGGTGGATTTTGTTCTGGAGTGCATCTATGGTGAAATGGACCTGTCTTATCCTTTCACTTAAAAGGTGGTTCTGTGCTCTCCATAGAATTTGGTCAGCTCTATGTCCTTTTACTGTGGACCCAAGGTGCAAACTCTTGGGAACCAGTCTGGACTGTCTGCATCTCAAGTTGAAACGAAGGTGGTTCCTGTAGTCCGCTAGCTTTCTTGAGTCCCTTTCATACTCCCGCACCAATTGAAGGGTGTTCCTCCCAAAGTGCAAGGCAATATGTCTGTGTAGATTCTCAGTTATCCAGGTCATAGTAGTCTCTGGAGCTTGAAAAAAGGCGACTGGACTTCTTTTTGTTTCTTGAAGACGTTTCACCTCTCATCCGAAAGGCTTCTTCAGTTCTCAACCAAATGGTGGAGAGACCCAGGTATTTAAACCCCTGTGGGCGTAGTCCCCTGGAGGTGGTTATGACCCTCTATTGATCATGTGCTTGAACACATGTGCCCAGGTGTGAAGGGGGCGTGGGTCATATTTAATCAGTGGTTTCAGTTGAAACCAACTTAGGACTCCGCTCCATTGTTTCCTGTGGCCTATTGAGGTCACTGGAACAAAGGTGTGAATGGGGGTTGAGACGTCTGGGAAGGGAGCTCAGGACAGCACTGTAAGCGGGGGAAAAGTTGGTGACGTAATCCACCTCCTCTGTTCAATGATGGTTGTTCACAGTGGACATAGATGGCTTCTTTCACTCCTCTTTCAAACCATCTGTTTTCCCTGTCCAAAATGTGGACATTGGCATCCTCAAAAGAGTGCCCTTTTTCCTTCAGATGCAGATGTACTGCTGAATCTTGTCCTGTCGAAGTGGCTCTTCTATGTTGTGCCATTCGTTTGTGAAGAGGCTGTTTGGTTTCACCAATGTAGAGGTCCGAGCACTCTTCACTGCACTGAACAGCATACACTACATCGCTGATCTTGTGTTTGGCGGGTTTGTCCTTGGGATGAACCAGTTTTTGTCTTAGGGTGTGACTTGGTTTGAAGTATACTGAGATGTCATGCTTGGAGAAAATTCTTCTGAGTTTCTCTGACAAGCCTGACACATATGGGATGACAATGTTGTTCCTCTTGTCCTTCCCATTCTCTGTAGTTTGTGTTTGGCCTTCATTCCTGTGCATCTTAGCTGATTTGATGAAGGCCCAGTTGGGGTAACCGCATGTTTTGAGGGCTTTCTTAATGTGTGTGTGTTCCTTATGCTTCCCTTCTGCCTTAGAGGGAACACTTTCCGCACGGTGTTGTAGGGTCCTGATCACCCCAAGTTTGTGTTCCAGAGGGTGGTGGGAGTCAAAGAGGAGATACTGGTCTGTGTGTGTGGGCTTCCGGTAAACTTCAATGTTGAGGCTTCCATCTTCCTCGATAAGCACCGCACAGTCCAGGAATGGTAACTTGTTATCTCTGGTGTCCTCCCTGGTAAAACGTATGTATTTATCCACTGAGTTAATGTGACGAGTGAAGGCTTCTACTTCTCGGGTTTTGATTTTGACCCAGGTGTCATCTACATATCTGTACCAGTGGCTAGGTGCCGTCCCTTTGAAAGAACCAAGAGCTTTACTTTCCACTTCCTCCATGTAAAGGTTGGCTACAATGGGAGACACTGGGGAGCCCATGGCACATCCATGCTTCTGTCTGTAGAATCCATCATTGTATTTAAAATATGTTGTGGTAAGGCAGAGATCTAAAAGTGCACAAATCTGATCTGGGGTGAAGCTGGTTCTGTTCAGTAAGGAATCGTCTTCCTGTAGTCGTCTTCTGACGGTCTCCACTGCCTCAGTTGTAGGTATGCAAGTGAAAAGTGAAACCACATCAAAGGACACCATGGTTTCATCTGGATCCAGTACAAGATTCTGGACCTTGTTAGTAAAATCTGTAGAGTTTTCAATGTGGTGGGGTGTGATGCCAACAAGCGGTGATAAGATGGTGGCGAGGTGTTTGGAAATGTTGTAGGTGACCGAGTTTATACTGCTGATAATGGGTCGAAGTGGGACTCCTTCTTTGTGGATCTTTGGGAGTCCATAAATGCATGGAGTGGCTTCTCCAGGGTACAGGCGGTAGTAAGTGGGGCGGTCAATGGCTTTTTCCTTTTCAAGTTGTTGCAGGCAGCAAACAACTTTTTTCTTGTAGTTGCTTGTGGGATCACGTCTCAAGACCTCATAAGTATTGTTGTCACTGAGGAGTGTAGTAATTTTGTTGTGGTAATCCGATGAATTCAGCACAACCGTGCACCTCCCCTTGTCGGCTGGCAGTATGGTGATGTTTTGATCCTTGCTTAGGGCTGTGATGGCCTTCTTCTCCTGAATGGTGAGGTTGGATGGAGGAAGTCTTGCACTGGCGAGAGTGGCTGAAACTTTCATCCTGAAAGTTTCAGGAAACAATGGAGCGGAGTCCTAAGTTGGTTTCAACTGAAACCACTGATTAAATATGACCCACGCCCCCTTCACACCTGGGCACATGTGTTCAAGCACATGATCAATAGAGGGTCATAACCACCTCCAGGGGACTACGCCCACAGGGGTTTAAATACCTGGGTCTCTCCACCATTTGGTTGAGAACTGAAGAAGCCTTTCGGATGAGAGGTGAAACGTCTTCAAGAAACAAAAAGAAGTCCAGTCGCCTTTTTTCAAGCTCCAGAGACTACTATGACCTGGATAACTGAGAATCTACACAGACATATTGCCTTGCACTTTGGGAGGAACACCCTTCAATTGGTGCGGGAGTATGAAAGGGACTCAAGAAAGCTAGCGGACTACAGGAACCACCTTCGTTTCAACTTGAGATGCAGACAGTCCAGACTGGTTCCCAAGAGTTTGCACCTTGGGTCCACAGTAAAAGGACATAGAGCTGACCAAATTCTATGGAGAGCACAGAACCACCTTTTAAGTGAAAGGATAAGACAGGTCCATTTCACCATAGATGCACTCCAGAACAAAATCCACCAGACTCAGCAGAAACTCTCATCACTCTTACCTCACACCATCGCAGAAGAAGTTTCTACATTTGTGGACAAAGCCCAGCTCGCACAACACATCAAAGGCAAGGAAAGACAACTACGTAAATTTCAAACTCTGCAAACCAAGGCATACCATTCATCTGTTAACAAACAGGACGACACGATAAGCAATGGAAACCAAGGAAAGTGGGTGAAGAACCTATCAGACAGGGTCCTCACCAAACCAGAAGAAAATGTGCTAGCCAAAGGACTCAACTTTGCCATAGCCCCACAACAGCTTCCTATAGTAGACCTCATCACAGCAACAGAAACCGCTATAAGAAATAACAAACTTTCTCATCCTGTAGCAGAACAGATCAGGATGAAAGTTTCAGCCACTCTCGCCAGTGCAAGACTTCCTCCATCCAACCTCACCATTCAGGAGAAGAAGGCCATCACAGCCCTAAGCAAGGATCAAAACATCACCCTACTGCCAGCCGACAAGGGGAGGTGCACGGTTGTGCTGAATTCATCGGATTACCACAACAAAATTACTACACTCCTCAGTGACAACAATACTTATGAGGTCTTGAGACGTGATCCCACAAGCAACTACAAGAAAAAAGTTGTTTGCTGCCTGCAACAACTTGAAAAGGAAAAAAGCCATTGACCGCCCCACTTACTACCGCCTGTACCCTGGAGAAGCCACTCCATGCATTTATGGACTCCCAAAGATCCACAAAGAAGGAGTCCCACTTCGACCCATTATCAGCAGTATAAACTCGGTCACCTACAACATTTCCAAACACCTCGCCACCATCTTATCACCGCTTGTTGGCATCACACCCCACCACATTGAAAACTCTACAGATTTTACTAACAAGGTCCAGAATCTTGTACTGGATCCAGATGAAACCATGGTGTCCTTTGATGTGGTTTCACTTTTCACTTGCATACCTACAACTGAGGCAGTGGAGACCGTCAGAAGACGACTACAGGAAGACGATTCCTTACTGAACAGAACCAGCTTCACCCCAGATCAGATTTGTGCACTTTTAGATCTCTGCCTTACCACAACATATTTTAAATACAATGATGGATTCTACAGACAGAAGCATGGATGTGCCATGGGCTCCCCAGTGTCTCCCATTGTAGCCAACCTTTACATGGAGGAAGTGGAAAGTAAAGCTCTTGGTTCTTTCAAAGGGACGGCACCTAGCCACTGGTACAGATATGTAGATGACACCTGGGTCAAAATCAAAACCCGAGAAGTAGAAGCCTTCACTCGTCACATTAACTCAGTGGATAAATACATACGTTTTACCAGGGAGGACACCAGAGATAACAAGTTACCATTCCTGGACTGTGCGGTGCTTATCGAGGAAGATGGAAGCCTCAACATTGAAGTTTACCGGAAGCCCACACACACAGACCAGTATCTCCTCTTTGACTCCCACCACCCTCTGGAACACAAACTTGGGGTGATCAGGACCCTACAACACCGTGCGGAAAGTGTTCCCTCTAAGGCAGAAGGGAAGCATAAGGAACACACACACATTAAGAAAGCCCTCAAAACATGCGGTTACCCCAACTGGGCCTTCATCAAATCAGCTAAGATGCACAGGAATGAAGGCCAAACACAAACTACAGAGAATGGGAAGGACAAGAGGAACAACATTGTCATCCCATATGTGTCAGGCTTGTCAGAGAAACTCAGAAGAATTTTCTCCAAGCATGACATCTCAGTATACTTCAAACCAAGTCACACCCTAAGACAAAAACTGGTTCATCCCAAGGACAAACCCGCCAAACACAAGATCAGCGATGTAGTGTATGCTGTTCAGTGCAGTGAAGAGTGCTCGGACCTCTACATTGGTGAAACCAAACAGCCTCTTCACAAACGAATGGCACAACATAGAAGAGCCACTTCGACAGGACAAGATTCAGCAGTACATCTGCATCTGAAGGAAAAAGGGCACTCTTTTGAGGATGCCAATGTCCACATTTTGGACAGGGAAAACAGATGGTTTGAAAGAGGAGTGAAAGAAGCCATCTATGTCCACTGTGAACAACCATCATTGAACAGAGGAGGTGGATTACGTCACCAACTTTCCCCCGCTTACAGTGCTGTCCTGAGCTCCCTTCCCAGACGTCTCAACCCCCATTCACACCTTTGTTCCAGTGACCTCAATAGGCCACAGGAAACAATGGAGCGGAGTCCTAAGTTGGTTTCAACTGAAACCACTGATTAAATATGACCCACGCCCCCTTCACACCTGGGCACATGTGTTCAAGCACATGATCAATAGAGGGTCATAACCACCTCCAGGGGACTACGCCCACAGGGGTTTAAATACCTGGGTCTCTCCACCATTTGGTTGAGAACTGAAGAAGCCTTTCGGATGAGAGGTGAAACGTCTTCAAGAAACAAAAAGAAGTCCAGTCGCCTTTTTTCAAGCTCCAGAGAAACTTCTTGAATCTTGAATCTTGAATCTTGAATAGATATTAATATTATGTTCAGACTGGAGTGTCAGAAGGGGTCAAGTGAGTAACCACAGCATTTCCTCTGATCAGTGATGTGACTCAATTTACAGTGAAAAACATTTAAAAATATCTTTTTTTTTATCTACAGTTGTAGCATCAGACCTGAGTTACTGCTGCTGACAGACTTTAAGGTTTTTACTTCCTCAGGAAAAGTGTGGTATTAGTAAACAGCATATCTGATTCTGACTAACTCTAATTTTAAAAATACTGCATTGTTTTGTTCTGTTTTTCCATCACTGAACGTTTGGCTTTGGTTTGCTTTGAATGGATTAAAGATGAATTATATTAAGCATGACTGCATTTACATACTGTATCTGATGACTGCCGCAGGCACACATTCAAGATGCTGATACAGTACGTGCAGGAGTATTGTTTTTCTTATCTGTATGAAGTATCCTGTATACGTCATAGGGAGGAGGATTTAATGCAGCTGTAAATTTCAGGTTAGTGACCTTTCTGTTGATTGTTCCACTTATTGTAGAGCATAGAGTTATTTCTAAAGATTTAAAAAGCAGCGTTGTTCATTTGTTGTGTTGATTTGCATGTAGGAAAAAACACTTTGCATACAGCGAGCTAGTACGTTTTAAAATGAACAAAAAGTCAGTCTGATGAAGTTATAAATGGCTGATGTGATGCCATATATACGTTTGTCTGATCGCGACAGAGATTGAGTTTTTCGTTCATATTTTGTGGAGGCAGTTCAGAGCAGAAGGTCAATGACCGCGGATGAGCACTTGAGCTCGTTGGATGCGGGCCAAACCCTTTTGTACTCTGAACTGTTTTGAAAAGCAGAAACCAGTGGGCTTTCATTACTTTGGCACCAGAAGTGACCAACCGGTCCAGGTGCTCTCCCTTGAGAAAGCCTTGTTAATGTGCTTGTTGGCAGCTACTTAGGATGGTTCCTAGAAGCATTTCAAACATGCCTTTATTTTAGACTGGCATTTCTGAGAAGATCACTGGCCAAAAATGTACTGTATCTGTATGTTGGTAGGGGTCAGACCTGCATTTAACACCTAAACAATGCTGCTTTTTTAAACCATAGGCTCCCTACATTTGTGAATTGATTCAAGTATGGGAATCTGATGCTTCCTGTTTTTCTGCAGCTATACTACTATTGTGTTTCATGTTCTGCAGTGTCAATCAAGATACTGATCTGTGGTGGAAATACTGAAGCTTCTCTTATATAGAGCCACTCTCCTTTATAGTCGAGCTTTGAATGAACTGCAAAAAATGTGGCAGTGAAATAAAATTGCAGCAAGACTTTAAAGTTTAAAAAGAAGAAAGCCTCTTCTCCCTTTTACCTTGAAACGGAATGGAAATTAATAAAGTTCAATAATAGCTTTTTGTTGCTTGTTTTTAGTGATTTTACTGGCTTTTTTTTTTTTTTGCCTTTTTTTGGCTAAATTACATTACATTGTATGCATTCCTCCAAGGCTGGGTTATGATTTTGAATGCTCAGTGAAAACGTGGCTGTTTTAAGCATTACTGCAGGCACAGTAATCTATCAATTACAGCAGCTTTGACCCTATACTGTTCATGCTCCACGTCATGTGCTTTTCTGGGCTCAACTCACATTTCATGTAAATAAGCTCTGCAGTACAGATTTTAAAAAATAGCTTCATTTTTTTAAAGACTCCTCCAAAAACTTTATCGTTACGTCAAGTACATTTAACATGCTGATTTCACCTCTTCCCCTCCCTCTTTTCTGTTTTGCACGTCTCACAGTGTTTAGCCCACGTCGAGGCCTTCATAGACTTCAGTGAGGACGAGCTCATTGAGGATGGGGTCTTAAACCATGGTATGTGTGCACTTTGACCTCTGTGCTGCAAAACAACAACAGGACAGTGATCCCTCGGGTTTTGGAGGGGGTGAAGCAATTTGAGGACTTTTTTTTTCTCTCAAGGAAAGAGGAGTCTGACTGGTCTTCCTGTTATGCGCTCTAAGTGGCCACTTTTCTGGCAGCAAACAACTCCAACAATCATTTTCTTAGGAGGTGTGGTGAGATCGGCCAGAAAGACAGTCGAAGCATTTGTCTTACCTTCAAAAACAAACCTGTCAAGTCGATCCCGGGAATAGTGCTGTCAGCAGCCCAACTGTTCTGTCTGTGCCTGGGTTTCCCATATTCGTAGTAGACGTGAGCGAGAGGGATGTCCCCTGTGAGTGCCGCCAGCTGTCTGGCACTGCCAGAGACTTTCATAAGTCTCTGATGTTTTGAAATTTCAGCACAAAGCCTGGGAACGATTGTTTGTTTGGGTGGCATGGAATGTTGGCTCACGCAGCAGAGCGGAAAATAATAATAGACTTGCTTCCCAAAATAGGAAAAGTGGTAAAAGTACTTTGCTGTTCCACCTGCAATCACACTGCAAGTTGTGTCTGACATTTTGTTAATTTGAGTGAATTACTGTGTTTAAGTCCATCAATGATTCAAAGTGTTTTAAAGAAAAGTACAATCTGGAGGAGAGCCCCCTTTTTTTATTCAGAGGACAGAAATTTATTTTAGTATACCCCAAAAGTGAAGTTGAACACAAATCTTCTGTGTCGTGTCCTTTTCTGTGTCTTTGTCTGTTGTCTCCCCTAACAGTGGACAGGTCAGTGTGTGATTTGCAAGCAGAGATAAAGCGACACCTAAAGGACGAGAGACGGGGCGAGCGGCTTCGGAGCGGAGTCCAGGTGGTCATCGCAGGAGCCACCAACGCGGGGAAAAGTAGCCTCCTTAACAAACTCTGTAAGAGAGCCAGGAAAATCTGCACACACACCCTCACACACAGTGAAAAGATTCAAACTATAATACGCAAAGAATATTTTTCATTTAGATTTTGCTGGCTCATAGGGCCGATGATTTTTCTTTTCAGGTAAAAGAAGGTATCTGTCATCAGAATGGACACAAAAAACATGAAACTTTTAAGATTTATTTTAAGAATTTGGAGTTTTGTTATGTAAGGATAGTGTTTCCTGATGTAGAACTTCTTTACATAAGCTATCCATTCTTGAAGCTTCCTATCAGAATAATAGGTGCATTTGTCAGATCTCAGAGAAAGTCCTGTGATCCTTTCCTGTTCTGATTAGTCTTCCCGGTGGTAAAGGCTCACACCCAAACAGCACCGATAATTAAAGATATGGCAGCATTATTTGACCTATGATGGATGAGGACTGATTAGGCAGCCGATGTGTTGGGTTTATGCTGTGTTATTTAGTTATCACAGGAAAATCCTTAAAGCATTTTAAATTGTCTTTACATATAATGCCACATGTTAAAAATAAAAAGTTGTATTTTATATAAAAGCAAAATGAAATGATTTGGGAATCATACAATTCTAAAATATCCCCAGGCTTATGTTTAAACATTTTTAACAAACATTTTGAATTCCAGGTCAGAGACCTGCAGCCATTGTGTCTCCCATTGCTGGCACCACCAGAGATGTTGTGGAGACAGCGCTGGACATCGGTGGATTCCCCGTCCTCCTGAGTGACACAGCTGGCCTCAGAGAGAGCACGGACCTGGTGGAGAGAGAGGGGGTCCGCCGTGCTCGGGAAAGGTAGCACTTGAAAACATTTTTTAATGTTAAACTTCTGTTATGTTGTTTTGCTTTCACGTTAATAGAAAGCAGACCCACAGAAAGTAAGAATGATCTTTGAATACATGACTTTAATGTACAGGATAGCAATAGAGGAGAATATTTATTGTAGAGTACTGCTTTGTGTATAATTTAACAGAACATATTAGCCTGGAGACCAATGTGAAATGATCTTGAAAACAAAGAAAGGAAGAAATAAGTCATTTCTGTAATGTCTATGTAACCTCCAGAGTTTATATAGTTGCTGAGCCATAGCTATAAATACACAGGCCAAACACTCTCAGGAGGTTACGTAATCAAGAGCCACCTTTCCTTGTTGTAGAATTGTACTATTGAGAAGTTTATTGTGCGTATGAGAGATGGAAAGTATCAGGCCATTCACTGACTGCTGGGCCCACTGTCCTGGCTTGGTGGTAGGTCCTGCTTCCGTAGGTCTCTCCAGGACATCATTTCAACATGATAACACACACACACACACCCAGACTCAGAAACTGAAAACAGTATCAGCCCTGATGACGTGGATGGTAAAAAAGGGTTTTATAGAAAATTTAAGGGCATCCAGCTTTTTAGGTGTTCGACACAATATAACGGAAACAGCTGGGAGTTGTATGTAAGTGGTGTTTCATTTCTATGTTGATATCATCCACATAGAAATATAACTTGATATAAAAGTTTCTAAAAACGATGGCAGGTATAACAAAATTAAAAATCAAGTTAAGAGTAGACCCTAGTAGGCACTACAGGCAGCTGAGGCTGAAAACTTAGTACAGGTCAAAGGAACTTTTGTTTGCCAAGGTGTGCATACCTGGACACCTACCAAATGAGATAGCAGTACACTATGTTCTACATTATGAAAAAAATGGCAATTAATGCTGGGAAAACCATTACCACCAAATCAAACATATTTTTGATGCTTTAATAGAGCAGACTGTGTGTATGAGTCAAAGCCAGACTTATTTTTTTAACATCATGAAAGGTTGGAGTTGGTATAGGACAACTTAGATAAATATTAGATAAAGCCAAGAGCTTGGAAATGAAGCCAAAATCACACAAAAGAGATGGTTCAAGGTTAGGTTTCTCAAGCAAAGGCTGCACCACAGCATATTTAAATCAAGGACCAAGGACATATCCTCAACCAATACTATTATTTATGGCCCATTTGTGCCTCTTTAATGAGGTGTGATGGTAGGATGTCCAGTTGGCAGGAAGTAGGTTTATTTATACTAAAGTATTTTTTTTAACTAAATTAAACTGGCTCAAACTTCTGGAAAATAATCAGGCACAGTCAATGTGGGTCATGAAAGGGCATGAAGTGGGAGAAGGGCCCCCGTATTTTCACTGCTCTCTGCTCTGTACTCATTGGTTGTATCACATGCATGTGGAGCACGTCATCCTTTACGGTATTTTGATGTCAACTACACAACTGCAAAGTTTCATGCTTGTATCTTTCATATTTGTCACATACAGACTCACAAGATGAAAGCAATATCAGCTATACTATTCCTCCTGGTAAAAATCCAGATGTGACTACAAGAATACCATTTTTCAATGCACTCTTGCTCCTTTACTCTTTGTTTAAGTTATGTGGGTGACCTGGTGGCTCTATAGGAAGGGCAGACAGTTTGTGTTGTGTGGGAAACCTTTTTTGCAGGGAGCAGGACAGAGGCTCGCGACCTGGGTCATTACAGGAAGGATGTGGTAAGTACAAGCATCCGTGCCACTCCTGCTACTACCTCACAGTAAGACGGATACAAGAAAGCAGTATTTCACGTGTATTCCATTTAGAGTAATAAATTAAAGATATCATTGCCAGCTTTTTCGGGCTATACCATATGGTTCTTTTGTGAAACAATAGAATCTCTGCTCTGAGATATGTTGGTATGCCTCCAGGAGTTGGTGCAGTTGCTGGAAAATGTATTTTGACTAAATGTATTTCCCAGCACTGTTGCAATAGGTTGTAAAGCATAAAATGAGATCAAACGTCAGAAAATCTTAATAGCTGCAGTAGCGTGACTGCAGAGAAACCAGCTGCAGCACAAAAGCTACAACAACAGAAATTTAGAGTACTTTGATAGGTGCTTGTCTGTCTGTCTGTGAACAGTGAAAGATGCAGATGTGTACCTGAGATCAGAGTGAAGGTCAAGGTTGAAGATGTGTGTGGTTTGACCCATAAATCATCAAAGTAGGGGACAAAGAGGCCCTAGAACAGGGGTGTCCAAACTTGTGGGCCGCTTCCAGCCCCGCCCACTTCCGGTCCATGAATTGACGTCAAAAATAACATACAATTGGCCCTTTAAGTTACTTTTTTGACATTTCATCTTCCCCTCCAATTAAGAGGGTTAAGTTGCCCTAGAATATCTTACACAGGTACTTTTACAGTTTTTGACCACACCCACCTTAACAGCTTAACATTTGTTTTGATCTCAGGTATCCACCTGTAAAGTTTACTGACTGCATCTTGGTTGTAAAGCTGTTGTTAAAATATTGCCACAAAAAACACAGAAATAACTTCTAAAATACTCAAGATTGTCTTTGTTGTAGTTCCTGCTACAGTTACCAGAACCACATTGTTGCCATGAGAATACACAAACACACACAGTGAAAGAAATACTTTACCTGCCACACAACCAGTACAGGTGAAATGTTAGCAGTTGTTTCCAGACTGAAGTGGAGGCTGCTTTGTTTTCTCCAGGGTGGAGCAGGCTGATCTGACTCTAGTGGTTGTGGACTCGGCTCATCTCCCCTCTGAGGTAAACCAAGCCGTAGCGTTCCTTCAGGAATACCTGAGGAGTGTGCTGCAGTCCCAGGATCAGCCTGAGACAGGTACCAAGTCATACTTTTGTCTACTGATGCACAAGCTGGTCTGTCAGTGAACTGCATTTTAAAGGCTTTTTTTTTTTGTTTTGTTTTAAAGCCTGTCATGTCTGGCAGCTCTATAAGTTTTCTATAGGCTTTGTATTTTTATTTATTTATCTTTTTATTTAGTTATTTATGCCAAGTCTGACAGGCAACAAGGAAGGGGGGCTTATTTTTTAACAACTATAAAATAAATATATTTGACTTTTATCGGGTTCTGTCTCAGAACTACGGTGCCTGTAGCTGTGAAAAATAAGAGTCTTAGTGGACAGCTGCTTGCCTGCAATTAGTTATTTACTGAAAGCTCCACCTCGCAGTATTAAATGTATGTAAGAGGTAACCCCAGTGAGAGATAACCGTGAGTTAAAACACAAAGATCGCTCAAGCTGTTTACTTACCGCAATATGTCCTGCAGACAGGTGTCTCCTGGTACTGAATAAGACCGACCTACTGCCTGAGAAGCAGAGACAGAAGCTAGACAGGGAGCTGAGAGGTGTCTCTGGTCTCCCTCCTGTCTGTCTGGTCTCCTGCCAGACTGATGAAGGACTGAAGGACTTCCTCACAGTACTGCACAGCAGTGTCAAGACTCTGTGAGTTTGAGTTTTCTCATGTTCTGTTGTCCCTGTGCTAAAGCCAAGTCTCATTTAAATGTCCTTCTGCAGGATGTTTGAAGTAGCTGTACAAACTAAACTGATGCCATGGATAAGTCTTAACCTGTTATTTGTTAAGGCACTCTTCCCAGTGTATCTTTTGTAATTCTTCTCCAGAGATTCTTCACATTTGCTGATTAACTTCCTCTGTAGGTGTGGCGACCCTCTGTTTGGTGCCCCCACCCTGACACAGGCTCGCCACAGGGCCCACCTGCAGCAGTGTGTGGCGGCTCTGGCTCAATATCAGGGGTACCGTGACACTGACCTTGCTCTGGCAGCTGAAGGTGTGCGTTTAGCTGTCACCAGCCTGGGCCGGATCACTGGACGGGTCGGGGCAGAGGAGATCCTGGATATCATCTTCAAAGACTTCTGCATCGGAAAATAAATGAGTGAAAAATTGACAGATATGTGATTGTGGGCTGCTCTGAGAGGAAAATTGCATTCTTGCAATCCCACAGTATCAGAAAACAGGACTAAAAGGACGCAGCTTGGCATTGCGCCAGGCTTCAAGGCACAGTTGGAGTTGAAAAAAACTCCTTGTGTTCTTGGCTGCAGAATACATCCATTCCCAAGACACAAAAATGTTTGTTTTCTGTTGATGCTTTTTATCAGGCTAAAATAGTTTGAACATGATGACAGGTGCCTCAAAGGCCCAATATACCAAACAAGTGTTTGGCAAGCCTTGAGTCGTAATATGGAAATAGCTTTCGCAAGCCTTTGATAGGTGAAGATTGGCCTCCTGGGTTGCAACATAACAGCCAAGATCTTTTAAAATATAACTTCCAAGGTCATGGACTGAAAGTATGGATGTTTATTTGTACCACAGGAAAATTATTATTTTTTTACTTGTTTTTCATGCAGGCAGTAACTTGACAGTCACATTTATTTATTATACAAAAAAGTTCTGATGTTAATGGTTATTATGCTGTTACATGTTTCTGTGTTATGTGTTACTCAGTGTGAAATAAATGGGATATTTTTGTAAGAAATACAAATTCTTATTAAAAGGAGACCAAATAAACATGTCAAATAAACATGACGGCCACTTTAATGGTTTTTTTGCTGAAGCTAAAACAGCTAGAAGGACCCTCAGTAGAGCACGTACCCCACCCACCCCAAATTTTCTATGTGGCGATACTGCAATAAATACCACCCAATGTTGTCATACTCGCATCATAAGTTACTAGATGAACAAAGACCCAAAATTTACGTGTATGTGGTTTTTGTGTAGAGTTTGTAGTTTACTTTTTCATTATTGTGAATATTTTAAGTTAAAATTGAAAAAGACAATTATCAACAGTAACTGTTTATGCTTGAGTATCAAATTTCACCGTGATAGATAAAAAAAGAAAATCGCTGAGATATGAATTTTTACAATTTCACCAATAATGAAAGAGGATTTTTACATTTTTCGTGACCCTGAACTTTGACCTTTGACCTGGAAAGTTAACTCCTATATTGGGTTCCTAAGGAATATTTCCACAAATTTTAATTAATTTTGGTTCAAAACATTTTTAGTTATATTGCTAACAAAGGAGCAGGGGTGAAAACATAACCTTCCTCCACCATCAGCGGGCGAGGTAATAAGCTGAAAGATGGTAAAATGCTTCGTACAGGTGTTTGGTAACCCTCTTTGAGTCACTGTGGGCCACTCACACTCCATTCAGTTCATTTGTAATACAGATATATTTATTACTACATCATTAGGTGCACCTGTTAAGTGCTCATTAACACAAATATCTAATCAGCCAATCAAATGGTGCAACTGAAAACATTTAAGCATGTAGGCCTGCTAAAGTTAAAACTGAGCATAAAATGGAGAAGAAAGGTGATTTAAATGATTTGAATGTAACGTGGTTATTGAGGCCAGGTGGGCTGGTCCGACTATTTCAGAAACTGCCGATCTACTGGGAACCATCTCCAGGGTTTGGGAAAATCCCACTCTATCAGCAGTGTCATTTTCTGGGAGTTGTTTTTTTTTTGGCACATTTTGGGCTTCTTAGTACCAACTGAGCATCATTTATACACCACAACCTACCTGAGTATTGTTGCTGACTATGACCACAGTGTACCCATCATCTTCCACACCACGTCACAAAGCTCAAATCATCTCAAACTGGTTTCTTAAACAGGACGAGTTCACTGGCCTCCACAGGCCATTGCATTAGTCACCAGATCTCAGTCCAATACAGCCCCGCTGGTGGAATGGGAGATTTACATCAAGGATGTGCAGCCAACAAATCTGGTGATTGTATCACTCAGTGATGATTACATTTTTTTTTTTTTTTTATTACATCGTCACAAGACGCATTGACTTACTGTGATCAAAGTTTTTGCACAGTTTGTAGTAAAGGCAAAGACCAGATTGCTTGACTCACTTTAATGCTTTAACATTCTTCATTATGCATTAAACGTGAACTTAACACCTTTATCACAACATTTCTTATCTGAAAAACAGTATGTAGGTAAAGCCAGTGTTCCCCTCTGTGAGAAAGAGACATTTTTGTGGGCAGTGCTTTCTGTGCCCTTTGTTTCCCTGTCAGTTTAGCCTTGATCAAATGTTTATGTTTCCACTCTGAACTCCTCACCCTTCTTCCCCAGTTGCCCAGTCTCTGACGACATTTGCACCTCTGTTAACCAGCATGACTGCTGTCTTTACGCCTTCTCTGTCTCTCTCTTTTCTGGCTGTGCAACCTGACTTTTCCTCTTTCCGTACTTCTCTGTCACCTTTTATGTTGTCTTTCATGTTCTGCCTTGATTAATTGTGAAACAGGGGAAGTTTAAACTAAAAGTGGGGCTTTCTGTCAGACAAATTAGTGTTAGTAAATTCTGGAGCTTTGTCTTTGAAGTCCTGCCCATGTGCCCCGCAGGTCTCTGTGTTTACTACAGCTGTGAAAGTCGGATGTTTTGTTTATCGGCAGGAAAGTTATACTCCTTTCAGCCATGCTAATTGCATCCCTGCATGAATGTCAGTGTTGCTATTTTTATGTGTCCTGTTGATGTTTTGTCTAGAAATTAATAATCCCCAGAAGAGTAATTGTGTTAACTTGATTATTCAGCTGACTTTTCCTCCAGCATCACTGCAAGGCTGAAAATTATGATTTTAATTTGTTTCAGCTGATTGCTCTTTTACGAATACATCTGTTTTATAAGAACCAAAAAAAAAGGTATTGCTTTACATTGTAATATATGGTTAACATGATTTTAAACACATACTCTTGTATTCATTATTAAATACAGTTGTGTTACTAATTTGCTAATGTTAGTATGCCAGGTCGCTGAACTAACATTCCCATAAAAATCTGTGTGTTAGCGCTGTCAGTGTGAAAACAAGCAGACTTTGAAAGTCTGCAGGTTTCTCCATAAATAATATGGTCATAAATAATATATGTTAAGGATTTTCACTGGCCTGTGGCATTAGACTTTGGTGATTCTCTGACTTCATCTCTAGAGGTGAAGTCTGCACAACATTTGCCAAACATTTCAACTTTTATAGCAGCGGATTCCTCACTATCATCAGTTTGTACCTGAACGAACAAAACTGTAAAACTATTAAAAAACAGATGAGGGTGATGACTAAGCTAACTTCATTGTCACAGTTTGGTTCACGTCTGACTGATGATGGGTACTTTAGCTTTCTGTCCATTAGCTTCCTGTGGTTTTGATTAATGGCTGTCTGCTCCGGTACAGCCAGTTCCACCCTGTACCCATCCTACTTAAAGCGAGGGAGTGTGAGTGTGTTCATGGCTATACATGGGACTGAAAACACTTCATGTGAAACAAAGGATTTCCTGAAGACAGGAGGCAGAGCAGCTCACCTGTAACACTCACATCCTTGTGTACTGCGAGTCTTGGAGATAATCCGAGTTTGTTTCTTATGTAATACGGAAACAAACTCAAATATTTGTCTGTCTGGGTTTATGTCTTCCATGTATGACGCAAGTTTGTCGTAAAATGAAACTTTTAAAAAAATACTCGAGATTTATAAGATGTAACAAAAATAATTTGCTGAAAGTGTGCCAGATATGGGTCAAAGGTCACCACAATCCTGTGCTTGTGAATGCAGAACACTTGGAGGAAATATCTTCAAATTTAGCACATACTGTAAATTGACTCTGATTCAGGAATAAACTGATTAGAATTTGTTGGTCAAAGATGTTTAACCTTTGACCAACAAATTCTAATCAGTTTATTCCTGAATCAGACAGTGGCGTGGTGGTTAGCACTGTTGCCTCACAGCTAGAAGGTCTGCGTTCCAGTGAAAAGATAAGCAAATACAAGCTCAGCCTTTCGAATCAACTCCAGATGTTCCATCTGCTTCATTTGTCATGAAATTAAAATAAATAAATAAAATAAAAAGGGAATTGGCCTCATGCGGCCATGGAACTGCTTGTCAATCAATTACACTTTTGAGTTTCTGAAAACGAGGGACGTTGTATAAAAATGTCTGTGAGCAGTTAAACCCCTTTAATTAAAGCTAAAATGAGAAAAACTGTAATTGTCCAAAAAACAAAAACAAAACAAAACAAAAAACACCTATGAACTTAATTGTCAATGTGTTCAATTAGAAATAAACAAGGAAACTCATTAAAAACTCCTTATTCATATATTCCTAACTAAATTTAGTATTGCAATGACAAGATCACTTTAAATGATTTTGTGTCCTTTTATTAAATATACAGTATTTACATAAATAGCGATGAGGCAGTCTTCCCATCAGAAGCTGAAAGTATTTTAAGTCATACAACTTTTCATCATTTGTGTTATTTTACCAGTATCATCTTCTATGTCCAACTGGATCCATAACAATCACACAGACAGACGTCTGCTTCCTGACACAGACTGTACGTGCTGGTTGACTTGTGCTTATGAACAGAAAAGGAAGCAGTAAAGCCCGAGAACAGATCACATAATAACACCATACTTGTAAAATGGACCATAAAAAAAAGGGCAGTTAGTAGATTCTCAGCTTTTTTGGGGTTGTTTTTCTTTCTTTTTTTAGCCGATCATAGAAACGAATATTTTCAGTCGAATTCGCGCCGCACGATTCTTCCTTTTGACATCCACGACTACGACTTCTAGCGACTCTGCTGACGTGACGATGTGTTTATGACTTAATGGACTTCTGTATTGTCATCCGGGCTACATTAACATTTCATGTGATGTTCGTGGCATGCGAACCACTGGGAAATTTAAACACTGCTATTTTAAGAGTAGTCTGTTTATTGCAGACAAATGAGCAGCTGCTGCCTGAAGTCCTCGTCTGAGGTTTTGTTAGACTTTAAATGTCAGCAGGACAAAAGAGAAAAATACTGCTAAGACTGAGTTAGTTTTTGGTTCTTTTACTTTTATAATTTCATGGCAAAGAAAAGTGTCAGTTTTCCTACCTACACAAACAGCAGTGAGAGACACACACAAGAGGAAATATTTACACCTTTGTCCTGAAACTTTTTGTTTTTTACATTCACCTGGGTATAAACATACTGAGGCTTTTCACAGCAGAAGTTAAAAAAACACATGATTACTTACAGGTGCAGCTAAACAAGAACAAATCTATGTAGTTTAATATGTAGGCAAATTATCTACATATTGTGCTTTGTTAAAATGTGTTGCACTAGGAGGAGTATATATACATGTCCTCTAAGGAAAGTCTTGAGCACCATGTGAGCTGGATTTGGTCTCTCCATTCTCTACGACCCTCAGGATGGACGTTTTGTTTCATTTCCCCTGGAGATAAAGCAAAATTGAAATAAAATAAATATGCTGGACATGCAAAGCTCTCAGAACTGTTTCACAGTTTAATGAAGATACAGAGAGGGGATAGTCTATGGAGCAACATTTAACTGTGTGGCTCTGTGATATTTATTACCAAATAAAGACACTGCAATCAGTATACCTGCTTAACATCAGAAATTTAGCATTGTCGTGGTGAGTATATCTGCAGGCTAATGAAGCATCAAGTTTACAATAAACAGCAGAAAGTTTACCGTTGGAGTTTTACTGATGCCAGGTCCTGCAAAAGAAGTCCAGTTAGCTGCAGTCTGTCTGCCCTGCTGAGAGGTTGCCTGAAAGCCTACAGGATTAGCACTGCCGGGCTGCGAAAGAAGTGATTATTTCACTGTTATTTTAGATACAGATTGCACATTATTATGAAATGGGCCATTCTGTGAACTTCTGCCTTCCTTTGTTATCTTGCTTCTCCATCCTTCCTGCCACTGCTGCAGATTCTCCATTTCCTGTCAAATTCACCCATGCTACCTTACCTCTGCACTGATGTCCATATGATAACCAAAGTAATCTAATTTAATAGCTCAGAGGTGTATGGCCCTCACAGAAAGCCATGAGATAGTACATATAGACTTTGGAAGAAAGCCAAAGTAACAGCGTTTTTTTCTTCCATTGGGTGGAAATTGAATCGTCTCAAAGTGCCTCACAAAATGTGGGGCAGCCTAGATTGATTCATACATAAGCACAATGAATGAGTATCTACCTGTCATTCCCTTTGACATGTCTGTGCAGAGCAAGTGGCAGAGTATTTGTATTGCATTTTATTCATGTATTCTTTCATTTTACCTTAATATTGCACGGTTGTGCTCTCAGTTGTTTCTGCTCCAGCAGTAATTTCTCAACCTGAGGAAAATATGTGTGATATTTTCAAAACAGCACAAAGTGTTTCTCTCTTATATGATACTGTAAGATTTGCACTCTTATTAAAGTAGATAAAGTACATTTTTCTAATGCAGTATAACTAGACAGTGGGGAAAATCAGCTTTTTACAAGCTCTTTATTGGCTACTGCTTCCCACCCACAGTGGGCATCCATCCAGATGTTATTTACCTTATCATCGTGACTCCTTTGCAAGAGGTCAAACTCCTTGGCAGTTTTCTCAGCAAACTCAGAGCGCCTGCGTTGACACTCCTGGAAGTTGGAGAGTAAGTGTCTGTTTTCCACTTCCAGTCGGCTGGAATTTCCTTGAATTTCAGACACCTGGAAGAAAAGCAGAAGAAAATCATTTCCTTCAAATAAATGCAATGCCACGCGTTTCTTTTTAAATAGTTTTACCTTCTTAGGCTCTGCATCAGAAAATAATTGGGTTTGTGCCTTTGACCACGCACACAGGTTAATCTCGCTTCCATTATTTTTGTATGATGAGCTTTACTTTACTTTATTTAATCTTCTTGCTTTCCCTGCTGAAAATTTGACCAAAATTATTAAAAAATATCAAACTATCGAGGAAGGTGCAGATGGGGAACTGTTTGTGTCCTTTTGTAAAAGCTCCTTTACTGTAACTGAGACCTTCAAATGAACCAAGACTCATTTTAAACTCAAACTGAAACATATTTTCATAAGAGGCATCAGTTAATTGGTTATGAATTTTTGAGTGCTTGTCAGTGAGTTTAATGGACATTTTTCATGCAGCTATATTTATACATAATAAGACAAGACTGGCAAAGAGACAAAAGTAAGTTTCTTTTTTGGAAAAATTGCAATTGGAGTTGCATCAACAGCGGCAAAACAAATGGTGATGACGTGAAAGTCATGACCCCTCATTTACGCTCACAATGAGTGTGTGTGTTGTAGTCCTGTACAGTGCTGTATCAGCAGAGACACACAGTTCACGTCTGCTTTGACCCAGAGTTCGCCTCACAGGACATCTGTCTCTTTAGCTACATTTCTCAGGAATGATACAGTGTGGAGACTTCCTCCCTTGAGAAAGCAGTTTCCCATTCAGATTGTACTTTGGGATATTCCAAGGTACCAACTTCTTTAAGGAGAGTTCAAAAGTTTAAATGTGGGTTAGACAGGAGTGGTAACTGCAAACCCCAGTAGAAACTGATGCAAATTAAATATGCTCACTGACTCAGGTAGTTAATTTATTGGTGTAAATCTCTTTTATGCAAATATATACATCTCCTTCCTCATTGTACCTCCTATATTTATCTGACCTTTCAGAAAAAAATTATAACTGAAATGAAAATGCTAACTTGTGACTCCTTATTAAATATCTGAGTTGGTAGTAGCAACACCAAAGAGTGATTTTGTAGTAGAGAGAGAGAGACAACAATACAGGAACAGTTGCAGGAAAATGTTTAAATACCAGTCTGCCCACGTTGTCTAGATACATCTGGAACTTATTCTCCACGTCTCTGGACAGGTTTGTGCAGCTGCTTTTTATCTTCTCCATTTGCTCGAGTTGGCTTTTGCAGGTGAGATGAAAGGTCATCTGGTTAGGAAACAGGTTGTTAATCCGTTTCAGGAATTCCCTGGTCACTGCCGTGATCCCTTCTAAAGACTTTGCAAAGTCCTCTTTGCACTTCCTGGAAGGAAAAAAAAAATACTTTAATGTGTTTATCTTTCATGTTTTTAGCTGCACACTCCACACAGACAGGAAGTACCTGGTGTACGTGATGAGCTGCTCCTTGCAAATAGTGTTGTCGCCTCGCAGCTTGATGACATCCTCGTAGAACTGCGCTCGGTCTCTGAGGGCGTTGTCTCTCTCATCCCTCAAAGTCCGAACCGTCTGGGTGAAGTTTGAAGTGAGTAAGTTTATCATAGCGTCCTGTCTGGCACTGCGGGTCTTCAGAGTAGTCAGTTCACCTGAAGAATTGAGAGCGAAACAGTGTCACAGGAAACCCTAAATCAACAGTTTTCCTGCCATTAATACTAATTTCAAAGCAGTGAAACTTAATATATAATTTACTAGTGCTTCACTGCTGAGTTATTAGATAACCAGAATCAAACCAAGCACCTGCCACAAAAGATCAACCTCACAAACCAAAAGTTTTTTCAATAAAATAAATTAATATTTAAATTAATAAACAAAATATTCCTTTTACTTAACTGCACTAAAAATGTATCATCTTTAGAATTACATTTGCAGCCAGTGTTTATGTTATTGTTTCATGTTTGATAAGAGACTCTGAGACTGAAAAGCTGGTGGCTCTGAGGTACATACTGTTGGGGTTGCTTCTAGTGACCACAAGAGGGGACTGGACCGGAGGGGGGGGGCAACGTGTTGACAAGCTACAGAAAGTCTACAAATTCAAAAACAAAAATTAAAGGATGGTTGATGATGAATGGGTTTATGCTTTATTACCATGGTGACCAACAGGGAGGATAAAATAAACTTACATATTTTCTCTTCCACTCATCTACTGTTTTGTTGGCGTCAGCCTTCTGCTTTGTCATCTCTTTCTCCAGAGCAGCTTTCTCCTCAGCGCGAGCTTTCAGCTGAGTTTCCAGCCCAGTTTTCTCTTTCCTCAGTTCCATGTTTTTCACACTCAGCTTATTGAAAACCAGCTCCAGTTCCTACAGCATCAGAACCATCACTGCTTTTTACAGCTTTAAATATGAGAATAACTGAAATCCAAAAATAATAGTCATACCAAGTCATAAAATATTTACAAAAACGATACATTAATGATGATGCCAGAACATGCCATGTCATTCTTAAACCCTAAGAAGGTCTCGCTAAAAGTAATTTTCCACTAATAAGCTGTTGTATTGTTACTTAAGATGAGCGTAGACATCAGTTTCTTTTAAAGGAAGAACTTTAGCAGACACAACTTTATCAGCTATTCAAAGCTCTTTAAAAAAACAAACAAAAAAACAGGTACTTTATCACTTGTTTACTTTTCTAAACTAAACTTACAAGTGCTCACTGACCTTAACCCTTTTCTCTACTGCACTTTTCTCTGGCTGTCCATAGATGACAAAAAGCACCAAGCTGACAATGATGAGCGACTGGATGAGAGAAGACAAGATGAAGACGACCTTCACGTAGTAGCCGCAGCTCTTCCCTTTGGACTTCTTCAGGGACCTTACCTCTGGGCCAAACTTGGCCCGAGAGTAGCTGGAGTTGTACATGACTGAAGGAGGTGGAATGGTTGCAGTTAGTTTTTGGAAGATCTAAAGAAGAACTATTTGGCTGTAAAAAAAAAAATCCACAAGTATTCCCCTCTGATGTGATCTCTGCAGAATAGACGGTGAGATCACTTTCAAGGTGAAATGGAAAAAGTCGAGCCTGTAGCGAGATGATGCTTTCCCTGCCTTTGATTCGGTTTCTACAACTCTGCAGCGCTGTCGAGGTGAAGGAACAAACTGGCACAAATGGCAAGCAATGATGGATGTAAACAATAAGCCTTAGGTTTCTAAAACAGCCATGTTTATAACTGGTGCTGGAGGCACACTTCCTGTCCATCCCAGCCCAACCTCTCATGCCTCTCCTCCCTTCCCCTCCCCTCCTTAATCAGCCTCTGTTGCTGGACAGCCTCCTGTTGCAAAGCTGTCCAAATTATCAGAAAGTTTCCATGGAGGATTTGGAACAAAATATGGCAAAACAAAGTTGCTGGGATAGGAAAAAAACTTAAAAAAAAAAATAAAATCCACAAAACTGACACATTAAATTCTCTTTTTTGAACAATCCACTTGTACTTCACCAAAAAGTACATTCTCACAAAATGTGCCCATCCTACGTAAAGAAGTCATCCTTACACTGGACTGGGGCTGCGTGTTTTGATGCACTGAAAGCAAGTGAAGAAATTACAGCCTATATGTGTCAGAGAAATAATGACAGCCCCGGGAAATGTTAAACCTCCGAGGTCCAAGTGATCAACGATGACCCCACCCTAACTCTGAACTCTAACCCTCGCACGATGCTTTGGAGACGAGCTAAAAGGACTTTATGGGGCGAAGTAAAAAGCTTCTGTTGCATGTCAGAAGAATGATTGTCTTCTGATTGCCATTTGGAAGAGCAATTTTTTAAAAGAACAAAAATATTCTCAATACCATAAAGTTAACATTAGATTTAAGGTCATTAGTCACCAGAGATGACTTTGACCTCACAGAGGTAAAGCAGACTTTAGTAGACAATTTTTAAATTTGCAGAAAATGCTACAATATGAACATACACTCACCAGACACTTTATTAGTTACACCTTGCTAGTACTGGTGTGGACCCCCTTTCCCCTTCAAAACTGCATTAATTCTTTGCTGCATAGATTCACCAAGGAGCTGGAAACATTCCTCAGAGATTTTGGTCCATATTCACATGCCAGCAACTAAAGGCCCCAAAGTGTGCAAAGAAAACCACCATTACACCACCAGCACCAGTCTGAACAAGCAGTGTGGGTCCATGCTTTCATGTTGTTTACACCAAATTCTGACCCTACCAACCAAATCTTGCAGCAGAACTCAGGACTCATCAGATCAGGGTACATGTTTTCCAGTCTTCTGATGTCCAATTTTGGTGAGCCTATGCAAAATGTAGCCTCAGTTTCCTGTCATAGACAAAAATCTATTCTAAAAATTTCATTTGTAATCTAAATATGAATTTGACCTATGTCCAACAGAACAAAAAGGACAATAGCAAAATGTGAAGTACAAGTATTTAGTATTTGATTAAGTTTGCTTATGGATTTCTCACCGCTGACTTCACGTGATACTAAAAAAAAACTACAGGAAATATTACCCATCAGTGCCCTATTTAATTATAGCTGCTACAGACTGATTGTATTCCCCTGGTGGTTTATGAACAATATAAACCATTTAATGAGTAAAAGCAGAAAATACCAAACAAAAAAAAAAAAAAAATTCCACCATATCCTGTCTTGACCAAACACGGAAAGGAGTCATGGCAGTGGAGGAGTGAAGGAGTGAAAACAATAGGGACCTGTCATTCTTCAGGGACGAGGGAATAACAAATTCTCCCTGCAGCGCAGACACCCTGGATCCCGCCTCCAATGGCATCCACAGTGGTGACGTGAGGAGCAGTCAGGTCTGCCGGGGAAGGGTGCGAAAGGGGAAAGGTCCTCTGAGCCTGAAGCTTTCCTGCTCCCTATTGTCTCCCTGACAACTTGTCTTTAAGTAGGAAAAAAACTATTTATGAAGCACATTAAGAGTGACAGAAAATGACGAATCAGGAGAGAGACATTAGATAACATGGACAAAAGCAGGAAACCAAATGTCTGAAGACAGTGATAAGACACCTTTTAAGAAAACAGACTAGACATCTTAAAGGTGACAGGAAAACATATTTTTACTGCTAAAACAGTGATCAGTGATTCTCAGAGTGGGGAACAGAGCCACTGCAGCTCGGACACAACTAGGGAAAATATGGAGTGAAACTAAGCTGAACAAATATATTTGCAAGAGAAAAAAAAAAGTGCTGATGCTATCACGATGACCATTATTTCACTAAAATTCAGCTGCTTTCAAATGGTAAGTGAAGTCTCAGAAAAAGACACAGCCTCTGCACTGAATAAGAATCACTCTGCTGTATAAGTATATAAAAAAATTTGAGCAGCAATAATAATAAACAACAGTGAACATTAAGGCAGAAAAGCTTAACAAATCATCAGCACTAATTATAGCTTTTTTTTTAAAAAAAGTAAAAAGGTGCTACTTTTGAATTTTAAGTGTAGTGCTTATGAATATGAACCTGCTCCCACAGAACTACTTCAGCTCAGGGATTTGCTGCCATCTCCTGACAAAAACTTGACATAAAAAAGAAAAAAAATTCCACATACGAATATGACAAATGTCATAAAACAAGCATTATTTTAATCACCAGGAACAGTTTTATAAATGTATTATGTACATGATGTGTTTCATGTGCATCTACGGGCAAGGGGCCGTTTTTACAATCAAACCATATCCTGTTATTTCATTGCCTTTGTGACATAATCCCAAGTGTGACAGCTGAGAAAGAAAACAGGACATAAAATACTTCACAACAGGCATTATTACAGATTTTATGACATGTTATTTTAGGGTATACATCAGGGTGGCATGTTGGGAAGAAACGTGATTGGGGAGGATGCTTAGCAAATATTGATGATTTAACTTTATTTAGTTGTTCTTTGACAGTTCTTACTACTATTGTCCTTTTTCCTGGATTCTCAGACTTCTACCACAAGAAGACACTTCTGGTAATGTTACAGTAACAACTGGATCATTCTGCAGTTCAGAGTAAGAAAAATCTATGACTCATCTATTTCCACACTAAAACACGACTGAAGCTGTCAACTTACCAACTAACCCTAGTTTTTCCTTAGAACTCCACCTAAATCCCAAATAATACATGAGTTACAGCAGTTAAGGGGAAAAAAAAAAACTGTCATAATGTGCAGGAAAAACCGAGACGTGTGTGTGTGTATTTCAGAGAAACAAGGATTTTTAAGTGTGTCTCATTTTAGACTGTTGCCTCAATGTCCTGGGGGTCTTCCCCCTCCAGCAGGCTGTAAGACGCATGACTCTGGAAAGGCCTTTGTAAAGGGTGAGCCAGAAGTTTGGCCATGCAGTTGTGTAGCTCAATGGCAGGTCCACTTAGGGAAACCTCGAAGCGATAACACATTCCCTTTGAGTCCAGGTTACTGAAAGACGTGTAATTGTCCTGGAGAACAAGAAAATACTCAGTTTAAGGGTGTATATCAAATAAGACAGAATGTAAAATACAACACAATCTGCTTATACTTATTATCAACAAGCAAATATTAGCCTGACCAGTTTACTGTGAGGGGAAAAAAGAGGCCTATGCAGGTTTTTAGTGCCAGCGCAACAGTTTTGTTACTGCTGGGTGTGAACACAATGTGGAAACAAGAGTAGAAAAGTGGGTGCAAGTGAATCAGGTGTGCAAAAGCTCCGCAGGTAAGAATTTGGCATCACTGGTGTGCAACTTGCAGAAAAACATGTCAGCCTTGATAAAAGAAATTGATAAGCTTGGAGATGTAGAACTCCGATGGACTGGACAATTTGGAACTGGTTCTCAACTGGAAAACAGTTCTTAATTTCCATTTTTAATATATCTTTGGGGCTTTTTAGTCTTTGCTGAGATAGGACACTGGAGAGAAGACAGGAAAGCTGGGACAGAGAGCAGGGGCAAAACATGCAGTAAACTGCTTCAGAGCAGATTCAAACCTCTGCAATAGCCTTACAGGTTATGTTAGATGTTAAATTCAATTCATTGTCACTGTGCACACAAGGCACACATTCATCTAGAGACGAGCATCTGCGGTCATGCAGCCAGAGACAGGTGCTACCATTAGGCAATGTGGTTTAAGTTAGGGTTTAATCCCGAGATCCGGGATTCCCGGGAAATGCGATCAGAACCATTTCCCGTTTCCCGGGAAACGTTAGACGGGAAACCGGGAAAAAAGTCGCGCGCGTCGATTTGACTTTCAGAAAGAAAAGAAAGCTTCAGAATGTTAAATTTAAGGAAATGTTGAGAGAAGGGTTCGTTTAATGCGAAAAGCATTACTCTTCATTTCAGGCATGTTCAGCCTCCGTTTAAGGCTTCAGCTTCATCTCAAGCGTTTTAATAGAGGTATTACACAGTTGTGCTTTTTTCCTCTTTAATTTGTTGAAATCGTAGGCAATGTGTTTACCCTAAGGTATTTTGTATTATATAATTTTATATTATTATATATTGTTATATTGCATTATATAGCCTATAAAATATGCCTGCCCTGAACAATAAAGAAATATCTGTTTAACTTCGAGTGTTTCTTTTCCTCGTTTGCAGCCGCTTACTAACAATCATGAATTAGGATACGGGCCTAATGTGTGAAGAAATTATCATGAAATAGATTGCTTTAACATATTTCGCTTTTAAAATGGAGTTGAGTAAAATGTATATTTTTTAGGCTATAAGGATTGGCCAGTTTTTCAATAGACGATTCACAGCGAACCTACTTTAACCCTCAGACACGGTGTTATAAATTTGCTGTTGCCAGAATGGCAATGACCAAGTCGTAGTGCATTACTCAAGGCCCTGTGTTATGCCATATTATAGTGTAGTACGGTAGTTAACTTTTCAATGACTATTACAGCGTTCCACTGGTGGAGATATAGCCCAACAGATGTCGCCACGACAGCGTGGCTGAGCCTTTATCAATGCTGTGGAGATGAACCGTATTGTTTTGCACCAGCAGTTGTAAAATATCTTGGTATAATTCCATGTACAATGGAGGAATATTCGAATTATATTTGTTAAGGGAGTGTTGAGGAACGATACAACACCGCATAGCTCGAGCACTCGAATGTCGAGATGTAGGTTTTATTGCGTTAATCAAGCCGACGTTACCCCCTACTGGGCATAACAGGACATAGCTGGAAAGCTACCTCTACAATATCAGAATAGGTTAAGGCCGACACAGGCTACAGAAGGCCTAATTAAAATAAAAAAATAAATAAACTTTTTCCCGGGATTCCCGGGAAATGGCTCTTCATTTCCCGGGATTTGATCCATGTCATTTTCGGGAAAAATATTAAACCCTAGTTTAAGTGTCTTGCCCAAGGACACAACACAGCGCAGGGACAGGGGCTCAAACCAGCAACCTTCTGGCTGCAAGGCAAGCGCCTACCCACTGCGCCACTGCCACTTCTATGATGCAAATCTCCTGCTCCACCACATCCCAGAGGTGCTCTATTGGACTGAGATCTGGTGACTGTGGAGGCCATCTGAGTACAGTGAACTCACTGTCATGCTAAAGAAACCAGTTTGAGGTGATTTGAGCTTTGTGACATGGTGTGCTATCCTGTAGCCTCAGTTTCCTGTTCTTAGCTTAGAGGAGTGGCACCCAGTGTGGTCTTCTGCTGCTGTAGCCCATCTGCGTCAAGGTTCAACATGTTGTGTGACTGTCTGGTACCGACAACAGTGTCATGTTCAAAGTCACTTAAATCACCTTTCTTTCCCATTCTGATGCTCAGTTTCAACTTCAGCAGTCTGGCTTGAGCATGTTTATATGCATAAATGCACTGAGTTGCTGCCATGTGATTGGCTGATTAGATATTTGCATTAACAAGCAGCTGATCATGTGTACCTAATAAAGTGTATGGCATATGTGGTTTGTGTCATACTTAACTTGCTGCCTGAAGACTGTGTTCTCAATAAAGCACATCAGCCAAAGTGTACTATTGATGTGTAGTGATACTGACTGAAGTTTTTGACACACTACCTGCGTCTCTGTGCCACAAAATGAGTCATCAGGCGTCTCTAACTCCTTTAAGCATCAGCCCAGTGACTGTCTAAGGCTGTGGTTGGTTTGAGATTGGATACTACTGGATGCTATCATGTCAACATGAAATAAAATCTTTGATGAATGTTTCCAGCACCTTGATGAATCTGTGCCACAAAGAATTAAGGCAGTTCTAAAGATAAGGAAACAACCCGGTACTAACACGGCATGCCAAACAAAGTAGCTGGTGAGTTTACAGCATGGAGCTGCTACACATGGTTTAAACAGGTAACCCTTCATCATCAGCTTCTCCACTCACCCTCCAGCTAGTCTCATCTGACTGCTCTTCTACCCCGTTGTGTAAATAGACCACATCGAAGAAAAAATATGGCGACTGCAGCATTTTCTATAACAGGACAGAGAAACCCAAAATATACAGTCAGCAACAGGTCCCAGTAAAAAGCAGACATGTAAAAACTAAAATACAGACAAAAAGAGAGATGTCTCAGCAATACTGTACTTACACTAACAGCTTCAGAAGGGCTGAATTGTAGCTGCCCCGCATGACGGCTGTAGATAAGCACAGTCCGCACCACATATGGAGGTGGGATAGTTTGAACATTCTCCATCGACGGCAGCTCAATTTTCTGACGACTACAAAAGCAAAAAAATAGGCAAACACCTCAGCTGAAACATTCCCATGACACTTTTAACCAAAAACCAAAAAAAGTGCAGATTTACTGCAGGGTTCTCCAAAAGGTTAACAGTCAGACTGTACTTACATGACATTAAGAAGATCTTCTAGGTCTACAAAACGGTAGTTAAGGGTCAAAAATAAACATCTATGGCCAGTTTCCCGTTCATGGATTAAGCATGATCCTAGACTAAAAGGAAAAAGTCAATGAAGACCACAATAGGAAAAAATATTTAGTCCAGGATTAGACTTAATCCCTGTACGGGAAACTCTAGAATTTAGGTTTTAATCATAAAAAAATAATCTACTACCATTTTTTAACAGTCAGTTTCGATAAAGGATACTGAAGGACTCGCACACATTGGTCTCCAGGTCATACAAACAGCTGCACAGCTCCCTGGGATCAGAAGTGAAGCCTGACAGCTGAGACATGTCCACACATAGATTAAATGATGTTACATTAGGGAAGTGCATTCAACCTTAATAGAAAAAAACTAGTAAATACATCCCACCCAAACAAACAGCTAAAAGTGTGCTGAGTAGTTGATGGGTTTTTAAAAGGTAACACATAAGAGGACAGAAGATCCTAAAGGCTCTTATGACTCACCCACAGGGCGTCATCGTTGACAACCACAAGAGCAAACTCATGCCGTTTGTCAATCTTGTGTTTTGTTCTGACAAACATCTCAATCATCTTCTGGGATATGTTCAGAGCATTTGTTTTAGACCTAGGTTGAAAAACAGCCAAATTAGGCGGTTAGGCAGTGAAACGGTGACGATGGAGAATGAAGTTTTATTATGCAGCCACCTACCCGTTAAATGACTCCAACTTCGGCAAAGACATCTCTTCAGAAAGATCTAAGCAGATAATCTGTCATAAAAAAAAAAAAGACCACCAACAGTGAAAATTAAGACTTTTTTTCTTCTTCTTCTTGTGACACGTCAAATCAGAAATGTTATGTGGACCTACCACTTTCTCTGGGCAGTTTACGCGGGGCACTCTGAGCTGATACTCTGCCGGTGAAGGGACGGAGGTTGTAAGAGTGGGCTGTTGCTGTATGGATTTTGGTCTGTCTTTGGCTGACACAGTTGTAGTGGACAGCGGTACAGTAGCTCCCGCTGCAGCCACCCCACCTGCAGCCGCAGCGGGAGCTACAGCCTGAGCTGCAGCCGCTGAGATAGTGGTGGTGGTGGAACTTAGAGGGCTGTCGCTGGTCGAGGCTTCCCCTTCTCCCTCCACACGACTTCCCACAGCAGGCTGAGATATGCTGGGGTTCCCGTTGCCTCCGAGGCTGCCAGTGCTGCTGCGTCGGTCCTCGGCACCTTCGGGATTGGAGCGTGTCCGAGGTCTGAGCTCTACAAGACGCTCCTCTCCATCTGCTGGGCCAGGCTCTGGCGTGTCCATTGATCAAGGGGGAAGCTAAAGAAGTAGAGGTGATAAAGTAAATTTGGATGAGTGGCAAGTTAGTTTGTGTCTAAAAGTTTTCTAGCATTAACCAGTGATGAAATTCTTGACATTTAAGTCTAATAAAATCTTATTTTAGCTTTGCTTCCTGTCTATTCTTCCCACAGACCAACAAGTGCAGCTCCACCTAAAATCCTAAACAAGGACTTCTCATGAACTGCAGCACACCGCTTCTCTCGTTCTAACCACGGGCATGAATCTCAGATTTACACCACACAACTATTTACACAAGTTTTAAAATCACATTTCTACTTTCAAACATCCCAGTGCAAATCCATTCCAATGCAAAGTTTATTTTGCACAAAAGGCGTGATTCTCTCCATGTTAACTCAAGTGTATTTTGTAGATAATATTAAAATCTGTGGTGGAGAACATTATTAGTTAGAAAACCTGACTAAGTGCTAAAAACCACAACAGACAGAGGAGCTATCTTAGCTGCTCGCATTAGTTAGCTTTAACTGAAAAAATACGTCAAAGCGGTGATTCTGTGAACTAAAACACAAATTTAAGTTTGAAAGAAGAAGAACACCTACGTACTTAATTATTATGACACGTCTTGGATTTATATACGGTAACAACTCATTGAGAACTGCGAAATAGTCCAACAACGAGCTAACATTTGTTTTGAACGGATACTTCCTCAACGGAAATGATACAATCAAAAAGCTACAACGTCAGCTTGGAATTGTGGGTAATGACGTTTTTGGCTTGTGGTGCGTGAAACAGATTTTCTGTACCTAATAATATACTTTTTACTGCAGTAGTAGTATTAGTAGCATAAGGAGCTCTGTTTGAGTTAACAGATATAGCCATGCATGAGTAATTGATGGATTTATTGATTTACTGAGTCTATTGACACGGTAAATTTCACTATATGTTTTGCCATTACTGTGCAGAATGTGTTCAGAATAAAAATATAACTTGTTCATATATATATATATATATATATATATATATATATATATATATATATATATATATATATATATATATATATATATATATATATATATATCACATTATAACAAATAGGATAGTTCACACCTCTAGTCATAATCAGACATGGAAGCTCTGCGGACAAAACAGGAAAGGACTCAGAGTGAAAGGGAATGGGTGTGGATGGCTTTTCCACTTACTTCACCCATCACACTAAACAGTGTCAGGCAGACATGCAGAGGACAGACTTATTACAGACACAGACGGACTCTTGGAAAATATAATTGCACAAAATAGCAGGACGGAAGAACACGGTTCCTTCATTTTGTCAAATTTTTTACACACGTCATAAACTGAGTCACTACTGCAGCAACACAGATCAACAAGTATGGAGGTAAGTTATGATGACATGATTAAGCAATTGCTTTTAAGATCTGGTGGGATTTGGAGCAGTATAATTCCAGTAAAGTTCATGCAATGTGACAAAGTCTTTAAGTTTGTAATACAGTTCAGATGTGTGATTGGTAAATGCCTAATACAAACGTCACATGTTGCTCTAATGTGATCTATATGAGAAGGACTGCTGTTCACAGACTTGCTGCACATTATTTTAAAAGCCTTTAAATTATTTAATCTGCACCATCAGTGTGAATTAGAGCAAGACTTTTGACTAGTAATACTTTGGCTGTTGTTTGAAAGCATGCAATTGACACATACTGCCGTCAAAGTGAATTCAAGACACTGAAATGCCACAAATTTGAAATCAGAGAATTGGCCTGACAATGTTCTTTTTCCCATGCCTGAATGACTTTTCTGTGACACTGATTGGGAATAGTTTGATAATGAGGATAAAGAATTTCAAGTATGTTGCCAACTCTGGCCTGCACCATATATATGTGTATTATTAAAAAGATCTATGTCTTTAATCATTTTTTAAAATATTTCCACACTACATATAGTTGTAGTTAATTAGATAATAAAAGAGTTACATTTGTTCTAATTTCACGTTTGAGATTTATCCAGCATTCTTCATGAAAACAATAGATGGTTTGGTCCACAAATATTTTCTTGGCAGGAAGTTGGATGTCAGGATGTTTTAGTTCCCTCCTTTTCCGTTGCTCAGAACAATAGCTGCTAAACATGTTTGGCTCAAGAGCATAACAGATTTTTAACATTAATATACTATATGATTTCATTATTTTTGTTAGGGTCACTGAAAAATGCTTATTCACAGGCAAAAGGTTGCCTACGTACACCGAGTGTGATGTGCACACAGAAGTGACAGTTTGCATGAATATACAGAAAAATGTAGCAAAAGTCCAAACACAACTCCATGTTTCTGCAGGATTCCAGGCGAGCCAGATGTGACAGTCTGGATGCTGGGTCAGGATGTGAGAAGGAGGTGATGAACCCAGGTGACTATATAACCATCTACCCTGAGGGTTCAGACCCTGCGGTTACCCTTGAGCCTACACCAGCAGAATTGGCTCAATGTGAGGCTGAAGTGGGCACCCTGCTCAGCATCATTGCTGAACTGAACAAGAAGATGGGGTCACTAAGAGCTCCAAGGTAAGTAAGGCACGAGATGCGATGGCTGGGTTACTGCGGCATCACCTTTGACTTGACTTTGACTTGAATACTAATACCATCCTTACAAGTTACCTAAAATCTGTGGATTTGTATTCATTCCTGTTGGTGATACCACACATATTTTCACATTAATAGACAGTTTAAAATTCAACTTACAGCTTGTCTGAACACACTACCCTTGCAGTGAACCAGATGACACAAGACCACCGGGCCCATCCAGACCTTTGGTTCCAGACCTTCTGTCTCACAGACTGGTTAGAAGCAGCCCAGAAGGCAACAGTGCAACATCCAAATCTCCAGTGACTGACCAAGGTTGGCATTACTGTAGCATAACTCTGTCTTCAGCAGGCCTTACCAGTTTGTATGCCATGCACCTGCATGGTATTCACATTGTCCTCCAATCCAGAAGCTTCTGACTGATAATTAAAGTATTGTATAGTATTTGCAGTGTAAACTTGAGGTCTTGTAAATTATTACAAGTTTCTTTATTTCAATGGCAGATACTGTAAGTTTGTTAGAGCAAGCAGTACATACCACTCTGTGCTACCGCTGCACCTTTGCTTTTCTTCCACTAGGGGGCAGAGGCGTTGTCTGGACGAAACTGCAGGAGGTTTTATCATCAGTGGAGGACTCCATCAGCTTCAGAAGGACCTGGGCAGCCCCCATCACTGCTTCTGACCAGGAGAAGCACCGAGAGCATCTGCGAGCAGCTCAAGAGAACTGGGTTAAAGCCAGCCAGGTATGAAATAAAGACAAAAAAAAAAAAAATCATAATTAGCAGATCTATTATATCATTTACAGCTGCAAATTCCAATAAAAAGTGCTTGAGGTCAAATATACTGGCTCTTTGTTACCATTCTTTGAGTCAAAAAAAATATGTAGCAAGTTTTAATGGACCGTTTAAGAGAAAAATATGTCATTGTTCAGTAATTCTGCTTCTTTTGTGGCAGATACTGGAAGACATGGAAAGAGAGTTTGGCATTTCATGCCCGTTGAGCCTGCCAAAAGACCAGTACCAGGAAGACCCTCTGGATGGGGATGAACGGGAGTATGTACTCAGAAACACACTGCAGGGTCACCAGGAGGAGCTGCAGAGAGCGCAGAGTACCATCATCCAGGTGGAAGAGGAGAAGAACAAGGTGGGAGAAGCTCCTGATAGCTTCTAGTATGAATATAGTTGCTAGATGTTTATGACAGCACAGGGACAATGTCTCTTTATTAGCCAAAATTAATCCCTTTCAGCTAACAAAGACACACTAAACACGAAACACTACCCAGGTCATGTAATTAAACACAATTTAACAGACTGACAAGAATCAATGCAGCTGCCTTTCTCTTTTGTTTCAGTTGGTTGGTCTCCATAAGGCCTGGAGGTCAGGCAGCCACATCCCTTCGTACCGGTCCACTGCTGGGGCCCTAAGTCCAGACTGGGCCTCTCCTTCCTACCCTGGTTCACCTTTACTCCACAGGAGAGCAAACAGAGTTATGACACCTCTGACTGTGGGTGGAGATGGATCTCCACTGGGCTCAGTTAACTCAGGCAGTGCTTGTCCCAGTCCCCTCAGCCTAGAGTCTGAGACAGAGCGACTGAACAGGTGGGAGTGAAGAGCCGCTCGGGATGTTTAAGAGTTAAAAAGAAAAAAATCTCCTACCACACACTGTTCGCACACCTCCTCTCTGTATAAATGTATGTAAAGACGTCTAGATACAGATACAGGTTTTATTATGATTATGGCAGATACATCGAGAAGCTGAAGGCCAGAAATGAACGTCTCACTGCAGCTCTAGAGCGAAAGAAGGGAGAGTCTGAGCAGATCAGTCTCACACTAAACAGACTGGAGTCCAACTGCTCGGCCCTGCAGATGGCTCTCAGATACTGGTACAAATAAATATGTCTGTGTCGATGCTCAATGAGTTCTTTATCACCTGTCAGAAATAATTAGAATACACAGGTCAGTCTAACAGTACTAATTTGGGTTCATCCAGCAAGGTCATATTTTGCTTTTTGTGACTGACAGTGAGGAGTGTGAAGAGGCCTACAGCGAGCTACTGTCACTTTATGATGCCAGGAAGCAGCAAAGCAGTCCTCTGCAGAGTGTCTCAGCAGGTGACTGAATACCGAGTTTTAATACTACTCACACCCAAGGGCACTCAGACACTGACAGCTACAATATATGCCTTTCAAACAGGCATCAAACACAGTTGGGTTCACACTTTTTCCCCTCTCATCAGAGCCAGTCAGTGACAGACAGGAGCCAGACAGTCCATTAGCTCAGCTGAGGAAAATGGGAACTGAAGAGCTGTCCACCTCCTTCTCAACAGCAGGGGTCACAGAGGAGACGGAAACACAGAGTCACACAGGGCAGAGGTGACGTTTTAAAATGCTTATGCACAATAAAGCAATGGTGGAACTACCAAAAGATTTAGAGATCACAGTGTAGGAACTTCACGCTTTTTGTAATCAAACATGCAAATATCTTGGGCTATAGTTTTATCAGCTTGCTCACCACAAGTATCCCCACAGGACACCCAAGCCTGAGGATCGGGAGGCAACTCTCCGACAGCAAATTGAGCGCCTAAAGAGGGACCGGGCAGCCATTTGTCTCCCTAAGCCAGGTCCGGGAGTAGAGAGCAAACTGAGCCCAGCTGGACAAAGATGGGATCATGTGACTAAAGACAACACCAAAGCTCCTGATAACAAGAAGGAGAAGGCGTCCTTGTTTTATGAACTTATCTCAGTCAGGGTAAGAGCTGTGTGTTCACAAGTTTGCATGATAAAAAGTTATAACATAAAAATATATATAAAAAAGGGAAATTGTGAGATTAATTCTGAAAAAAGGGTTAAATATTTGTTGTACTGCATACTTTCCTTGGCATACGGTCCTAAAACACATTGCTTGGCATGTACTCTAAATACAGATGCAGCATATTTAGTATATAGCATATGAAACACCAGCAACACATCTCTGAAGTCAATCAAAACTGTGCTTCTACAACTGATATGTAAAATTCCCTCACCATAGCTTTACCTATGTAGCGTCTGCTATTCCCTCTTTAAATATCCCCGGGTTATGGCTTGACTGTTTTTGTTCAGGAGGAGATGTCAGATCTGCGAGCTTTAATCCGACTCAAGGAGAAAGAGCTGAGGTGTCTGGAGTGGAGTTTAATGGGCCAGAAGACTCAGGAAGCAGCTGGAGTTTTCATCCCAGAAAGCCTCAGAGACGAGGCCGAAGATCGTAAGGCCGAACAACAGGTAGGACATACTCCTGCAGCAGCATTGCAGAGTTTTTTTTTCTTTCTTTCTTTCTTTTTTCAAATTGGCAAATAATACAAAGTCAAGGTGAAATGAACAAGAGGGAGCAGGACGCTGGTCTACTGTGGCAGACCCGATTCAAATATGGGTGCCCCACATGGGAAATCACACATCTACAAAAGCAGAATCCCTCCAGGCCAAGAAGGATATTTTGGTTCCACAAGGTCTTCTGCTGGGCTGTCCTGTCACTGCAGCACAGATTCACACCACTCCATGCATCTCTGTCACTGTCAAATGACAAAGAGTGGAACAGCTCCTTTAGCTTTCTATGACTCTGACTTAAGACCCCGTGATGCCCCTTTGGCTCGAGATTTTATCATTTTAATAGTTTTTCCTGTTCAGACCAGTCAAATTTGACATGCTGCATGCCGCCTGATTTCTGCAGCTTTTATAATGTTCAGCCATTTCAACTAAAATCTCATACTGTTTAATAAATGCTTCTGTGTGCATGCAGACTCGAATCCTTATTATTATCACCTTATTCTGGTTCTATTGGGGACATGTAAACATCTTACCCCGATTTTGTTCGGGTGGATCAGATCCAAGTGTTTATCTTTTGCTGTTGTTGGTGAAGAACGTGATGGCTGACATGGTGAATGAACAAAACAACTGGATGCTGTACTGACCACGTATGAGTGGTTTTGAATTACTGGGTGTCAAATCCATTTCAGTTCCACATGCAGCCCAATTTGATCTCACACAGAATAGACTAGTGAAACCACTGTGCGATAACCTATATTTAAAAATAAAAGTCCACATTTCCCCCTTTCTTTACTTTAAATAAGTACAAGTACAGTCCTAAATCATGAACCATCCATCTACAATACAAATGATGACCATCCTGAGATTTCATAAGAAGTGGGTAAGACTCTAAAGGCTGATTCAGACAGATGAACCTTGAAGCCTCTGGTGGGACATTTCACTCCCGGGTTTTAACCTCTTTAAGACTCTGAAATTTTTCTAATGAAATCTGAGGTAGAAAACCTTATTCTTTAGCTGAACTGCTGTTAACAGCGTGTGAGTGGGGATTGCATCACTGTTAGGCGATGAGAATCTGAAAAGCCTAAAGCCAGCTTTAGATAAAAGTGCACATACACCACAAGAGAAATGAATGGAAGGGGCCTTTTTGACTTTCAGTATCATCCTAATTGAATGTTTTGTTTCAGAATTCAGCTAAGCTCGGTTGTGATGGGGACATTATTGGTTATAGAACAAGACCCATTCTGAAAGAGCTGCAGGCAGTCCTACAGAGGTGAGGCATTAAATGGGGGTTCGATTTTGCTTTTTCAATACACGATGGTATTATATGGCCTATTATATGGCATTATATGGTGTTTTGTGTCTTAACAATAAAATCTGATCATACCTGGTGGATATAATCAGGTTTGAAAATGCGTCATACATCTCAGCCATCTCTTGGCTGCCTTTAAACTGTTGCTTAGGAACGCTGCAGACTTTGGACATAAAGAATTTCTGTTTCTCCCCATGTGGTGCTTCAGAGAGCACCCTTTTTCTCTTCTGACCTAGATTGTTGAATACTTTTAAATAAAGCATTGCTGTTGACACAATGCGTCACATTCCCTCTAAGGCCAAGGACGCATATTAAATGTGAGTTTGTGAGTAAACATCTTTTGTGCTTCAAGCAAAATGAATAACCTGACAGCATGTTTTCTCCACTGACCTCACGTCTTCTTTTTCCAGGGAGCAAGCCTTGAAGAAGAGACTGGCTTTGGTCCATGAGTCACTGAATGCAGCTGTCTCAGACAGTGCCTCCCACAGGAGGGACAATGGAGAGCAGATAGCTCGGCTCACGCAAGCTCACAGGTGAATAGAATAAAAAAAAGCTACTGAATATACTGGGTTTTTTGGGGTTTTTTTTTGCTGTTTCTTCAAAAGCCCGTTTGTATGTCTTCAGTCAACACTAAAAAGTGATTCAGATCTTTTCATTCCAGCAAAGCCTTGAATTCGTACCGTCAGATACGCAGAAAGTATCGGGAGCAGGTGTGGAGGCTGGAGCAGAAGTTGGCGGCCATGATGGAGAGTCAACACAGCCAGAGCGGAGCAACAAAAGCTGCAGAGGAAGCCTTGGAGTGGAGGAGGGAAGAGACTGTTCTATGAGACATCAAGTCTTCATTAAAAAAAATGAGCCATCTTTATAGCCAGAGCTTAACAGCTACATATAAAAATATGATGAATATAAGCTTCCTCTGTTATCTATTTTATATTAGATGCTTATATTTTTTGCCTTTTTCTGGCCCTGTAAAGAAATATCTATTTATCTATTAATCATGAATGACATCTGGCACTTTCTATGGTTCTCGGGAGGTAAAAATAAAAAAACGAAGGGGACTCATTTCTGCCTTTTCAATTTTTGTAAGACTGACCAGTAAACTGAATTGGACTCCAAAGCTTAACTTGTCTAAAAGGACGCATTCCTTATTTGAGACAAACAGCTGTCATGCAGTCATTGCTGTGCAAGCCTGACTCAATGACTGAGCCCACTGTGGACCTCAGGACTGATTTCAAGAGTCCATTTTCCTGTAAATGCCAGCTCTATAAAGCCACTTCCAGGCAACCTTCCTCTCAGGACAAAGTTCCAACAAGGGGGATTGGGGGGGGGGTGTACAGATCTTTGGAAATGTCTTCCTCTTATATTCGTGCTTTAATCCCAATATACTGAGTGACATGCTCCTATCTTACAATGAAAGTTCCCTGGATGAAAATGGATAGTAAGTGACAGAATGAGCATTTAATGATGGTGCCCAGCTGAGTTAGAGCTTTAGAGAAATGAATCACACGGCAGGGAAATTAGAAATGTTTTGATAGTGGAAATCTACTCCTTGTCTTTTTTTTTCTAAGAAAATGTAAATGCAATCACTAAACACATTATGTGAAAGCAAACACTGATGAGAACCTGCCACAAAACAAGCTAAGAGTACTCCACCAATTAAACACTGCAGTTCCATAAAGGTGTACAATTAAAACAATAAAAATGAACATGGTGGATGCAAACATTTTGTCATTTTAAACTCATGCATTCCTCATCTGTAAGCACATCTACGCTCTTAGTATTAGATTTAAGTGATTCCCGTAATTCTACCACTACATCCCATCTAGCAGTTCCCCTAGAGTCAAAAAGAGCTTCATAAAATCAAAAGCAAAACTATTTAAAGATATATACAATGCATATGTTGAGGAAGTATTATATTTTTTAATTATTAATTCCAAATTCAGTGGACTGACCCTTTAAGTGCCTAGCTTATTCATCTTCTCGCCTTCCTTGTCACCCACTCGTTCATATTTCAATCTTTCTGCCTTTTCTTTTCATTTCCTCCCCCTCCATCTCCATCTCTCACCCCTCTCCCTCTTCCAGTTGACACTGTGCCCTGACCTACCCGAGCAGGTTAGCTGCAGCTGTGACTGCCGGTCAGGAGGTTAAGGCAAAGGTTGAGTGTCACACCCACAGGGTCACAGTGATGCCTGCCTGTTGTGTTAGGCTGTGAATGGAGGGTTCAGAGCGCCAGACGAGTTGGCGAGCCCCTGACGCTCTGACTCCTGCTTGAGCTCGCCCTTTACCGAGCAGAGGTCACAGCAGAGGGCCCATCCTGCTGCTCCCCCCATACCTCCAGGTCACCATCGCTATTGTTGTAATAGCTGCCATTAGAGCAGATGATACAATTATCTTTCCATTTTGTGTTGCCGCTCTCTAAGATCTATGTTAAGCTTCTGAGTTCATCAAAGGTTTTTTTAGATGACATGATTGTTGTAACCTCTGGGTGACTCTTGTATCAAAGGCAGCACAATAAAGCAAAATGTCTGATGGAAAGAAAAGGTTTTTATTTATTTATTATCTTGCATGGATCAAGGGTGTGTATCCAAAAGTTTTATTTAGGTACCCAAGCCCTTCAATCATGAAATCATATTTAAATTATCAAAATAAAAGTAGCAGCAGTTTATTCATTTTAACAGCTTCTTATTTTTTTAAGTAATTCATCACATGATCATTCATGTGAACCATTCACTGCCCAAATAACTTGCCACTGTAGCAAAGTGGAGCAAAATGTATATTTTCATTTCAATTATAATGGAGAAGTAAAAAAAAAAAATACCATACAGTAACTGCAGCACTAAGTAAATGTACTATGTTTGCTTTAACTGAACAATTACTGACCTATGTGGCTGCAATACTATTGCCTGTAAAAACTCAACTGCTACACACAGACTTCCAAATCTAGGACTTACAACAAAAAATGTTTTCTGAGACTGTTTTCAATGATACAGAAATGTCTGCATATAAATTTGATGTTGCTGAAATTTGTAGAGGTTGAGCTCCTTTTTAATATCCGCCTCTTGTTGTTTAAAGAGTCATCATCCATCCATGTTTAAAGATGTGCGCCTTTATTTATGATGTAAGATTTCTTATTCTTTTCATGAACACGGACCAAACCAAAATGCTCTCCTGCACAAACAGATTCAAATGAAATTTCAGACCCAGTCACAGTCTCTGCAAACATACAGAAAAAGGTATCTAATGACCACAGTGGTCTCTTTTATCATGATTTTTACATGTATGTAAAATTTTTATTGATTTGAAAATATAGCAATAAGTGGATTACTGCAGTATGTGTATAAAGTAGCAGAAAGGAAATGCAAAAGTGCCTAACATATGTACTTAAATATTAAAGTAAACACCTCTAATGCAGCTTTTCACCATTAAAAAGTGTGAAAGTGTGAGAGGGCCAATCTAATCTAGCTCATGATAAATTGAATCCAGATATTTGTGTGCTAAAGTATCCACTGAAATACAATTTTGTAAAAGTGCACTCCCAAAAATACGTGAGATTAGAAAGTCAAACAAAGCACATGAGAACTGAGCGATTAGCCTGAACAATCTCATCTGTTAACACTTAGGCTCCATATTTCTGGACACACTTCTACCCCCACATGTAAGCAGCCTCCACTTGAGCCTGTGGATAGCAGCATTTTTTTTTTTTTTTTTTTTTTAGTGCCTGGGAAAAATACCCCAAACCATTATTAGACAAAGACAGCGGCTGTCAATCAGTGTGGGGGGTGGACACAATCACACACGCACATACGGAGAGAGGGGGAGAGGTGACCCATGGGTTTTAGGTCAAGTCATTTACTCTCTGCATCCGTTCCCGCATTTTAATAATTTGTCCCTTTGTAAGTTGTATAAAGAGATCAGAGCCTGCACCTTCAAGCCTGCACCTCTTCTTTTTCAAAGCCATTAGCTCACCTACCACAACCACTCAATGTCCCCTCTCATCTCCTCGTCTCTTTACTATCCCATTCTCTGCTTTGTGCTGTGGGACGCTGCCTCGCTGACCTGGCACGTCACTCCAGAGCTTTCTGACACCAGCCAGCCCATGGAGAGGTCAGGAGGATGATGGAGGGTGCTTTTGGCATGGCGAAGTGCGAAAGAGATTTGACCTCAATCAAATAGCCTATCACATCTGCTTTTGTGCTCACACACACACACACACACTCAGATAATGAGATCAAACGGCTCAGGCCAACAGCCCATATCACCACTGAGGCCACCAGATAAAGACTGAAATCTTGTTGCACATTATATATCCACTTAGGGGATTTTCATGCTTTTATAGGATTGCATGCTTACTTGTCAGCAGGTTGAGAAAGCTAGTTGATTTTTATAAATTTAGTTAAGGTGAGTGTTTTACTCTGCCTCAATCCAAAGCTTTAATTAAAACAGTTTCCACATCTGGACAATTTTCAATTTAATTTTTATAATATGCTTCTAATGTGTTTTTATGTACAACACATTTTTTTTCTTTTCTGTGGTTTAGGAATCATGAATCCTACAGTATGTGATGTATTGCAATATTTTGTTTCTTCTTGGAACATGTAAATCAACTACATGTGGTGATATTAAGTGCCATACATTAAAATCAATTAAATTAAAGTGCGCTTTTGTTGTGTGTCAAAGGTCCAAAAATTTGTGGAAAACCACTAAATTAGAGGTGGATTCATCCAAAAGAGCATGCAACTCTTTTGAATGGCATAAATGGCATTAAGGGTGCCAGGTCTGCATATTTTGCTAATCTTGTATCATACAGTGAGAGAAATCCTAAAGTCCTTTTTGATACAATAAACAGACTGGTATCTGCTGCTTCTTTCTTAATTACTTTGTAGATAAAGTAACAAATGCTCGCTCAAGCATCGAACCACCATCTCTCACTCTGTTAGGGAATTTTCATGTTATGTAAATCTGGATTCTTTTTTGTTTCCTGTAACACTGGTAATACTGTGGATAACACAATCTTACTAAATAGGTTACATCAGGTGGTGGTGGTGTTTGGATCAGCATTAGACTGGTTTCAGTTTCACTTCACAGTTTTTCCTGTTTTTCTGTCTCCACTGATTATTGCTTGTTGGAACAGGCTGCCTTGTCCCGTGTTGTTCCACAGGGTTTAGTTTTGGGACCTATACTGTTTAGCTTGTACATGTTGCCTCTTGGACAGGTAAGAAGTCATTTTAAAAACATTTCTGACCATTTGTATGCAGATGACATCCAGCTGTCTGGTTCTTTCCAACCTAACTAGCTTTCCAAACTTCCATCCATCCATCCATCTTCTTCCACTTATCCTTTTCAGGCTCATGGGGCTGGAGACTCTCCCAGTTGTGGACTACCATTCACCAAATACCAACAAGAATACACTGATTTAACTTTTTTTTCACTCTAAATGTGAAGATAATTTACCAAAGGAACATTGTGCTGTTTTCTTTAATCTAGTGCTCTCAAACATTTTCTGGCATGCCCCACCCTCAGATATTTCAGATATATTACTTAAATAAATATCAGCATAATATCATCAGCAAACTCGTCTTTGTTTATTTTACCTTAAAAAAAAACCCATATTGATTCAACTTCACATTTTCACCTGGTTGTCCACACCACACCTGGAAGTGGCTTGGTGCTACAGAGGTGGGGCGCAGTTTTATGGGGTCTTAAACAGAATTTGATTTCGGGGTATGCTCACCAGCTGGTTTTCATGTTGTTGCCGTGGTTTCACAGTTATAGCCGCTCTTCCTCCTCAAGTTCGGTCTTTAAACACCAAGATGATGATTGTGTAAATGCTCATCTTGAGGCTTCATTATGTAACGTCACAAACCAATGTTTGACGTCACAGTGGATATGTCCTTGTTGCTTTTATAGGCACTGACTGCAAGAAAGACCTGATTTAAATTGAGCCCCCATCCCATTACAGATAGTCTACTTATGCAGCCCTGAATGACTTCCTGTGCACCTGATAGATTTGGATTTTTCTCTGGTGGTCCATTTCTGACCATTTGCCTGTGGGCATGTCTGAAGCACGCTGGAGCACACTCTCCACTGTGTCAAATTGGCGACTCATTAACTTAAATTTCACTTTGGGGAAAAGAGCAAAGTTGCTATTTTTATGCTAATCCTGCATTCTTTTTAAGCACTGTGAGCAACAGAAGGACAGCAAATGCTCCAGTTTGTGTTTTTGCATCAAAAGTCCTTCCTCAGACATCTCAGAAACTTAAAGCAAAACTCTGTGCTGATTCTGTGATCCTGGGAGATGGCTTAATGATGCACAACGTGTGAATGTTGGGGGGTGATGACTTTGGGCTTGAATTCTGCCACTCATGATTGCTGTTTAGTCTCTGGGTCATAGGCTGTGGCCCAGTTTTCACCAGCAGCGATGATCCTGGGTCAGTTTAACAGGGAATTTGACGTTTACAGTTTGCAGTCCGTGGCTAAAAAAAAATCGCAAATTTAAACCAGCACATGGTCATAACGGGACTTCTGAAAGAAATTCAGATGAAGCATCAACAGTGGTGTAAGTGGTGTATGGCTGCATAATGAGCTGACCTTGCAGGGGTTAATGGCCAAATTTAAATCAAATTTAGGTGCAGCTGATCACAGCTTGTGCACGTTAGTCAACCTTATCCTCCACCGTTATTGTATTTGACATATTATATATTAATAGAATTTATGTGTTATTTATCTAACAGGAACTCAGACAGAAGCCTAAAACTAAAGTGCTGTGTGTGACACCAGCTCTCTCTTTTCAGCCCCAGTGAAAAGACGCAGGTATAGAGCGTGTAAAGATGACTCCATATTTCTTTTCTAAGACTTCTGACAGCAGCACTGATGATGGAAGGTATTTTATTTCATTATATAAAATATATTACAGTATGGGTATTTTTAAGAGGTGGGTAGAGAAGCCAAAAATTGCAGCAACAGCAGCAACAAAAAAAAAAAAAGTAACGCAATTTTTCCATATCTTTTGTTTGATGTGTAATGAAGCATGTCCGACACATGCTGCCTTCCTCAGGTAAAGGTAATGTTATTCATTTATACACACGAAAATTAAAGGACAAATGTGATGCAAATTATGTCACTCTGACCCAAGCGATCCTTCGCTTGGGTCAGAGTGACATAAGTGGCATCATCTGAGCATGACTTCAGGGCAGACATCCGCTTATCCTTCACCACTGCACTACCAGAACATCAGCTACACACGCAACCTCTAGGCAGATGAGTACTGAGCACATGTTTGTGGTGTCTGCAGCTGCTGTCTGTTTGTTTGTCCACTGCAGTTTCATCTGGACCTGAGAGAAAGAACAAGGGCTTAAAAGGGCTTAAGCAAGAAGAGGCAGGAACGATGACTTTTAAGCATGAAAAATCTGGAAAAATCACCTGCTACAAGCTGTGGTGTGTTCTTCATGTCCAGCATCAAATAAAGGACTGTTCCGCTGTCACAGCAAAAAGTGAAAAATTATTGCTGGGATTAAAACTGTTGTAAATGACTCGCTGGTTTATAATCTTTCAAACATATCTCTCATGAATGATATCAAGTCTTTATGAACCAGAAAGGTAGAAGCTGCAATCAGTTTTTTGGAACGGTGACCTGCATATATCTTTAATAAAAACTCTCACTGACCTTAAAAATGTCTTTTTCAAGAGAGATCAGACCAAGAAGGCAGCAGAAATTGCAAGAAATATAACATCACGGTTCTATCAAGATATTTTAAGTGGTCAAAAAGGGACTGAAGTATGTGTTCTAAATTATGATTATAATTTAGATCACATAGCAGGTACAATAAGGCCACTTATGAGTCTGTGTATGCGTGTCTCACTATTCTAGAGATGCCTACCGTAGCACAAACTACCACAACAGCAACTTTAAGTGATTAAAAATTGGAAAGTATTTTATATGCATGTGTGTTGGTTTTGTCAACATGTTCATGCCATAATCATGAAACATGCAATCCCAAAACTTCACAGCTGTCTCAAAGTCAGTTGAAGGTGGGTGTAGCCGCATTGTTGAGTACTCCACACTCAGCCTCAGTAATCATCACTAGTAATGGCTTAAGAACTGACAGGTCAGGCAGTCAGCATCTTATTATAACGCTACTGTATAATCGGATCACAACATGGGCTTGAGTTCTCTCTGGTGTCTCTGATGCGTTCTGTTAATGTCAGTGTTACTGTGCAATCAGCGTTATTCATATTTTTCATTCACACACGGATGTTTTGAAGTAACCGTTTCGGGGAATGAAGGGAAAATTTGCCCAAAGACATGGAAAAGCCACCAAAATTTCTTTGCTCGAGGCTTATTGATGTCCTGTTATGAAAACAAGTTGATGTGAATCATATGCTGTAACCTTCACAGTCAGAAGATCGAGACACAGCTGAACTTCTAGGGTGTGGACTGATGTGTTGAACAGTGCATCAAAACCAAATAAGGGAATATCGTTTGGAAAAATGTTGTTTTTCCAAAAACAGCATTTTTCCAATTGTAACTCAATCAAACTGTAAGATTGTGAAAACCTTGAAGGACTTATTTTATACAAACTCTTACTCATCTGAATAATGACATTAAAATAGACGATCCTAGCATGAAATATTGTTGTCTTTCATGGACAGTGCCACTTTTATGGCCTTTTTACATTTTGTTTGTATCTCACGCATTACAGTTCAAATTGGTGCCCTTAAACTACCAATGAAGTAAAATTTTTCTGTGCTACAAGCAGACACTAGTTTTCATTTATTTCAGCATTCTTGACATCAGTTAAATGGTTGATTCATTTAATGGGGTTAAAGTAGGAAAACTGGAAGCTATGATTAATGCCCACTGGTTGTGAAAGTCATAGATGTACTGTGAAAAGGCTGACAACACTGAAGATTAGGAAAGACCCACAAACCAAAATTCCAATTTCCTGGAGTCCTAAATGGAAAGTCAACCCATTCCCAAGGCAGATACAGATCCATAATTATTTGGACAATGGCACATGTTTTGTAATTTTACCTCTGAGCACCACCTGTGTACAAAGTGTATATTAAGCAACTAAAATGTGATTGAAGTAAAGCTTTTCACATTTAACTTAAGCATCTTTAAGGCTTAACATAGTATTACATTAACTAAACAGTATTACATTAACTGTTCAGGAACAGTCATCCTTATACACAGTCCCCCATTTTCAGAGGCTCAAAACTAATTGGATGAGATCCTTTTAAATAAAAAGATTCTTTTTAATGGTTGGATGAAATTTCTTTGCAGTCAATCACTGCCTGAAGTATGAAAACTCTGGATATCACTAAATGCTGTGTTTCCCCTGCTGAGATGTTCTGCCAGTCCTTTATTGCAACCGCCTTCAGTTGCTGCTTATTTGTGGGTCTCTCTGCATTCTGTTTTGTATTGTATTGGAAATTTGTGTTTGGTCTCGTATTTCTTTGTTATAACAAAGCTTCTTGAGATTAAATCTTATACCATTGAAAAGCCTGTTTATTTCCCCTTAAATGGTGCCACATTTGTAAGGAAATTGCACTCGTGGGTTGAGCAGCAGAGTTGAGTATGTGGGTTGCACCTATGAACAGAGGTGGGAAGTAACGAAGTACTAATACTTCGTTACTGTACTTAAGTAGATTTTTTAGGTATCTGTACTTTACTTGAGTATTTATTTTTCTGAGTACTTTTTACTTTTACTCCCTACATTTTTACACAAGTATCGGTACTTTCTACTTCTTACATTTTCAAAACAGACTCGTTACTTTTTAACACGTCAGGGAGAAGTTTGCGTTTCCGGTCAGTGCGCCGTCAGTCATCAAGCGATCTGAGCCTAAACGGAGGAATATTAACATATAAGAGACAATCGTACTGGCGTATCCTCCATCACCGGGGCTTATCGGGTACAAAGGGATTAAATACACAAACCCATATAATTAATGTCTCATTTATAGCGCTATAATCAGGGGTCACAGCGGGCCGGACCGAATCCGTAAGTTGTGCTCGCGGGACATAAACAGCTTAGCTAGCGCTACTGAAGAGGAGCGAGCATGAAGGGAGTAACGTGTGGCAGGTAAATGCAACGTTTCTAAATGCTCAACAAATATCAGCAAACACACAAAGTGTGTGCAGTTTGTCACACAGTGTGTCTGCTAGCTAAAAGAAGAGCTGCTGCATTTCAGGGAGAGCAAAGAGAGAGAAGTTCACTCAGAGATGGAGAAAGGGGACAGAAGAGGAAGAAGAGAGGTTAGAGTTAAAGGTAAGGACTGGAAAATAAACAGAAGTATGCTGACTTTGTGTTATTCAAAGATTGTATGAAAATACTGCAGTTTAGTGTGTAATAAACAGGTTATCTTGTTGTACTGTATTTACAGTAACGCTCTGTGTTGGTGCACTTTGTGTTCATGGTCAGAGTTACAGGTTACATCAGTGCAGCAGAGATGAGTTTGAATCAAAGCTGCTGATGCTGAGATTCATTCACTGAGTCCAACATTTCTACAGCCTGTATGCTGTCAGTGTAGGGGATGGAGATCAGCTCAGATAGCTGTGAAATACTGGGTTACATCTTTGTGAGTTCACTTCATCCACACAGAGCAGTAAACCTCAGAGCAGCAGCAGCAGCAGGTCAGCTGATCACAGCCTGCACACCAACATCATTTACTGCAGCTCACAATAGAAAGCTGTGATTCTTCTCCCCATGCAGAGCCACTACAGCTGATCTTAGGATTCCTCCACCTTCTGAATCCCACTGTAACCCCTGAGTATCCTCATGTTGGTGTTTAGGTGGAGGCACAGTCACCCTCTGCTATGGAGGACACAGAGAATAGAGCTGTGTTTAAATTCCCTTTCACAGTTTGTGATTCAAGCTGAGTGCATTCATTAGAATTCAAATTTAGATTGGAATAACATTTGTGTTCTCATGTATTATTTTATATTATTACAATAATATGTAATAAGGTTCAGTTAGCTTTACACAAAAATAGCAGGTAGAAACGTCCTCCAAAGAGCTACTTTTACTTTCTTACTTTGAGTAAATTTCAGAGCCTGTACTTTTTTACTTTTACTTAAGTAGAGAAGTTGAACCAGTACTTCGACTTTTACCAAAGTATTTTTTAACACAAGTACTTGTACTTCTACTTAAGTACAGAATGTCAGTACTTTTGCCACCTCTGCCTATGAAAAACTCCAATGCCAAACAGCTTCTTGTGCTATTGACTCTTGCTTTGAGCTTCTGATTGTCTACCCCAGGTGCTGACAATCAGGCTTGTCATCATTGGAGGCAATCTCAGTGCAGAGAGATATTGAGATGAGATTTTGAAACCAGTGGCAATCCCATATCTCCACAGTCTGGGACTGACCGCTATCCACCAAGATGACAATACTCACGCCCACAGAGCAGGGTTTATCAGAGAGTACCTCCAGAATTTGAGAGTGGAGAGGATGGAAGGGGATGCCTGCAGTCCTGACCTCAACCCCATTGAACACTTGTGGAATCCGCTTGAGCTTACTGTTCGTGCCAGAGTGACCAACACAACCATACTGGCTCATAGCAGTGTATGATCAAGCTGGTGACCAGCATGAGGATTAACTTGCCATGTAATAACCAGAGAACAAACATGACCTGGTCATGAAACTGCTTGTCAGTCAATTGTCCAATTACACATGAACCTCTGAAAATGGAGGACTTGTTTGATTTAAAATCCATTGTACACAGAAGCAAAATTACTAAAAGAAAATTTGTGTCCATATACTGAGTCAAATGTGATGACAGCGCCTGACCTGGACTGAAAGGATGCTGGCTTCTTTCCATTGTGCTGGAAAGAGTGATGGCGAGTATCAGTGGGAGCACTGTGGGAAGTACACAGACTGGTGGCAAAGGTGGGGACAGTGTTGTGTATACAAAAATTGATTCTTCCTGCTTGTTTGTCTTTCAGCTATTGCCCAGTGGCATCCTTCATTCTATCCACTGTGACTCTATTGAAACACTTTGCTTGTACTGGTGAGTAGAATAACCCTTCTGTAGTTGAAACAGTTGTCCAAGTCTTCTTTAAATTGATTTTTTTTCAGTCTGAAGCATTTTTTTTTTCAGTGACATCCACATTTTCCTTTAATGCTTCTACCAGGTCTTTACATGTCTTGGCTGCTTTGGCAGTTTTTTGTTTTTTTTTAAGTTTCTATAAAGCCTTTCTTTCCTCCCTGTTGGACATCATCCCATCTGAGAAGAAGATCAGCTTCTTCTGTTCAAATATCCAGGGGTTTTGTTGATGAGATCTGTTAAGCAGGTCTTCAAAATGTTCAGTCAATTTACTGAGTAGACGTTTCATCTTAAACGTATTAACCTTCTTTAATTTGGTTTGCTGCACTTGCCTGTCATCTTTCACCGATTCTTCTTCATGTTTTCACTGCCCACTGCATCCTCCTCTTTTCATGCTCGTCTGCCGTGACATTCTTCCTGACTTTATGCTCTTTACTCTTTTTACTCCTTTCATCTCTTTCATTTGTAGAGTTTTAGCAGACATCCTTTTCTTTTGTTGAAGTTTCCTGTAGCCGACAGCGTCCAGACATGTCGGTGTGTCTTTAGCATTTTTCCACTGGCTCTCAGTGCTGGTTTCCTCCTAAAAACCAGCTCTGTAGAGCTTTACATTTGCTGGAGAGTTTCGGTCTCTGCTTTTATGAAACTCTGTCCCTTCAACTTCCGTCTGCTTCTTCTTTACCTTAAAGCTTTGGCGTAAGCAGTTATTATATTTGCTTCCCTTTTTGAATAGTAATGGGAAAAAAAAAATCACACACTCCTTGTGACTTTAGTTTACTCCATTTAACCTGAATGCACACCTTTAGTGAGGCTGAACACTTTCCTGTGATGGTTTTTGGACAGTAAAGCCACATTGATGAGCTACACCCACAACAGATCAGAACAGAAAAAAAAAACTGCAAAGCAGAAAGAGCTAATGAGGTCAATTAGCTTGTCAGCATGTGGGAGGTAAACTACATTATTAAGGTATTTAAAGGGGAAAGGTGGCAAGGGGAGTGGCCTCAGTCTAATCCTTTTAAAGCATTTGAGACGTCTCTAGTGAGCTGATTAGGCCACTCTTCTGTCATCCTAAGCACCTTAGTTGACCTAGAGGCATGTTTGTTGATAGCAGAGGGCTCACATCGTGAGTAATAGATTGGATTTTTTATAAGAGATTTACATTGGTGATTTATTATATGATCCAATTATTTTAGCTGTTGAGCAATAGGTTTAATGAAAATTTTCAGACATCTTCAATGGTAAAAAAGCAAAGGGTTTCAAAGGCTACACGTATTAATCTTTGACTTCAGTACCACTGCCACAGGTGTATAAAATCAACCACTCAGCCACGCATTCTGCCTTTACAAACAATTGTGAAGAAATGGGTCGTTCTAAAGAGCTCACTGAATTTGAGCATGGTACTGTAATGGGACAACACTGTTGCAGCAAGTCAATTTGTGAAATTTCTTCCCACCCAGAAATTTTGATGTTGAATAACTATCGGCTGCCGATCTTTTCACAACATCTAGTCACGATTGAAAAATAGTTCTGAAATGAAAGTTGAACCAAAGTCACAGACGTTACCACGACGTCGGTTTGAGTTGCATCTTCAATAACGCCTAGATGTCGCCGTTTGACTTTCTTTTAAGAGAACGTTTTTGTTCATGAATTATTTTCTCCTATCTTTATATCAATTTGAATAAAAAAGAATAAAGAAAATAAATGAAAGAGAAGGAAAAAAAAACATTGCTCGGAGAGTGACCCAGACCTTCAACCTCTTACTTTCAAATCTGCTACTTATCCTACTAAGCTAATTGGCTTAAGGTTGGACAGGAGCATTCCTGAGTCTATGATGTCAGCATCATAGAGTCATGTCCAAGTGGCTAGTTGTAAGGATCTGATGTGTTAAGTTCACTATGCCACAACCATATACTAACTAATTCCTTCTTTGAAATAATCTGATCTATATTTCTGAATTCTTAAGAAACGGTCTGACCCGACCTCTATTCTAAGCGGAATCAACATCGAGATCAGCTTTTGCAGTAGTATCATGACCGGTTTTGACCAGGGAGATGACACTCGGGTTTCACCCATGTTTCTGGGTTTTAAAGTTTACATCGGCCTCCTTGACCACACAAATCCTTCAGTACAAACTCATATTGACTGTCCAGCCACAATTCAAATCATCAGTGAAGGCAACATGTCTATGAGAAGGCAAACACTAAACCTTTCAGCAACACAAACTCAAATATTTTGATTGATGTGGTGATCTTGCCATAAGTCACTTGAGATCTTGAAAACAAGAATGCACCTGGATTTCTTTAGGTTTGTGAAGACAGTTTGCCTCTCATCCAAGAGGCTTCTTCAGCTCTGAAACATCATCAATAGTGGGTCAATAAATCACTTCATATGTGGGGTTTGTAGCATCTCACAGAACGTTAAATGTGATGTTAAACTATAAGAAAGGATGTGCTATCTTGTGTTTGGAAGTTAGTTTAGACTAAAATATGCATGAATGGTCATGACATGGTGTTTAAAGTTTTTGCACCACTGTATGACAAAAGGATTAAAAATGATTATACTGCACTATTTTAATGTTCCTAACATTCACCCAATTTTATAGTAATACAGACTTAGAAGAATTTTTTTGTTGGACTAGAGAAACCTACCCTATTTAGAAAGCAGGAAATGGTGCTTTCCCACATAGACACAAAGAACTCAAGTTTTGCTGTGTATGCAGTCCTGTATTAAAGTAAGGAACTGTTGTTGTGCAATTCATATCCAGCTTTCCCACTTTTCTAGACATCAGTCCAAAAAGATGCATATGAGAACAAAAACATCTGAGGTCTTTAACCTGCCAACTGATACACACTTCATGCAATAATGAACTGTGCTGAAACTAAAAAGCAAATGGTGCATCTTATATTCTGATCCATTTGTTGTCTCTGAGTGGCTCTGTCTGGGCAGCTTTAAGTACTGAGGATGGCATGTTAAAATGGCTAAGTTTTCTAAACAACAATATTGCAATACTTTTGTTGAATTCCAAATTAAAACTGAATTAAAACTGAAAGTCTGAACCTCAGTCAAATCCATCCATCCATCCATCTTCTTCCACTTATGTGGGGCCAGGTTACAGGGGCAGCAAAGAAACCCAGGCCTCCCTCTCTACAGCCACCTTCTCTAGCTTATCCGGGGAGGACACCGAAGTATTCCCTGGCTAGTCAAGAGATATAATCTCTCCAGTGTGTCTTGGGTCTGCCCTGGGGTCTCCTCTGCCTATGACATGCCTGGAACACCTCACCAAGGAAGCATCCTAGTCAGATGCCCGAACCACCTCAACTGGCTCCCTTCGATGTGGAGGAGTAGCGGCTTTACTCTGAACCCCTCTCGGATGACTGCATTCTTCACCCTGTCCCCAAGGGGTAGGCCAGCCACCCTTTGGAGGAAGGTCATTTCCGCCGCTTGTATCAGCAATCTCATTCTATTAGTTACTAACCAAAGCTTGTGACCATAGGTGAGGGTAGGGACGTAGATCGACCGCTAAATCAACAGCTTTGCTTTTACGCTCAACTCTTGCTTCACCACAACAGCATCCGCATCACTACAGCTGCAACCCCAACCCATCTGTCAATCTCCTGGTTCCCTCTTCCCTCACTTGCAAACAAGACCCTAAGATACTTAAACTCTTCCACTTGAGGCAGCAACTCATCCCTGACTGAGAGTGGGCTCTCCACCCTTTTCCAACTGAGGCCTCATGTACAGGAGAATGTTTTCAGATGAAAACGGCCATTTTTTGATGCATTTTGGCCTCCTGTTTACACAAGAATGGTGTGAAAACAATACTTTTGAAAACCGGCTTCAGAGTGGAGCGTTTTCGAAAAGCTCCGTATAAATGGAGATCGTTTTTGAAACATTTCTGTCTGAATGTTCTACTTTTCGAAAATGAAAACGGCAAAACGACACAGTTTCCACTGAAAACGTTCTTGTATAAATGGGGCCTGAGAACAATGTCCTTAGACTTAGAGGTGCTAATTCTCATACCTGCCGCTTCACACTCAGCTGCAAACCCCTCCATTGGAAGCTGGAGGCTACCACCTGATGAAGCCAAACAGGACCACATCATCTGCAAAAAGCAGAGATGAGATTCTGTGGCCACCAAGGCAGAAGCCTTCCTCCACTTGGGTACGCCTAGAATTTCTGTCCATAAAAATTATGAATAGAATTGGTGACAAAGAGCATGCCCTGCCTGGCTTACATACCGTTTGTATCACATATTTTTGACACTGCCACCATCTGACAACCGATGCTCTCTGCAGGTAGACGAACAATCCAAAGCCACCCACAGACAGCCAACGCACCGCCAACATGGTACCACAGCTGAACCATTGTTTCCCCATAAAGCTGACAAATTATCATGTTGTATGTTAACTGTTTCCTCCATATATAACCAGATCTGTAAAAATGAATGTATGTGATTTACATGAATGCATGTGCTAGAACAATTTCTTGGTGAATGCAAGCTTGGCGCAGTGTCCTCTTAGAGATTCACTATCACTTTCCTTTTTTGCATTTCTGTTTATGTTCTGACTGAAAAGACACAATCATTCATTCCCTCTAACTCTGGCTGCATGCACAAACATGTGAATGACAGCGATATTGCCATGTAGCTCTTGGCAAGAAAGCAAAAGAAAAAATGTTGTTCATATTGCTAAAATAAAATTTAAGTTCCCCAGAATAAATTATAGCACATAAAATGTATATAAACGTGTGGCAAAATGTATTAAACTTTGTAGCTAATGAAAATAACACAGGGGCAATGTCAGGGTTGAAGCGGTTAAGGCAACCCAAAGCCAAGGCTTATTTGTCTTTCTTTATCATGTTACATTCAATATTGTATCTTATCTTTACAGTAGACAAAGAAAAAGCTGCTGTGGCAAACAGTTCTATTGACTCTTCTTCAAACAATAGGTCGATACCTTGTTCACACTGAAGACAAAATGGCTGATTTGAATGACAACAAAATGCACCAAATGGGAAGTTTCCCACCGTTTCCAGCAGGTCTTGGGCAGGGAATAGGGCAAATATTGATTAGACACCATATATTGCTCTGGAGTCACCCCAGCAGATGTTTTCTTGTGGCAGGTTCTGCTGCTCTGTTTATTTTAAATTGCTTCATCATTCGCTCGAGGTCAAAGGCCTGAGGTTGTACAGAGTGCTGTGAGAAGGAGAGAGGGGGAGAGAGGGAAGGAGAAAGAGGAGGGTGAGGAGAGATGATGATTTTTTTTTCCCTCTGGCCTCTGGGCCAAAGGGCATTAGGGCTAATAAGGAAGGAGCAGGGAGTCATGTGTTCATGCATGCTCAGAGTTACTCCAGAGTTAAAGTTTAACCCCAGTTTTCAAATTCCTGTGCACTGAAACTAATGCTGTTAACACAACCAGACTAATAATCAGACCTACAGAGATATGCCTGAATCGTCTGAAACTGAGGTCAAACTCAGTCTGTGTACAAGATAAGCATGAAATGCAGGTAGCCGTGGAATTCCCCTTCATCTTAATGGTTATGTCTTCGTGTTATTAAACACGTATGAAAAGTGAACTTGGGCAGCAGTAACATCTAGGCAGGGGAATAGTTCTGTGTATTCTGAATGTCATCTGACATCGTCTGACGCAAGCCTATTGTCTTCAGTCAAGAAGGTTATGGGAGAAATGTGAACCTTTGCTAAACACATGATTAGAGTTCAGCAGGTCTTACAGCCTACGGGGCTTCAACTGGTTAATCCTGAATGTACATAACATGACATGCACAGCTGTTTCACTGTGAAACACGTCTGCAAAGGTCCTTTTTATTGTATATGCTTTGAGGAAAAATGTGCACTTTAACTCAGTTTCTTGATGACTTAAACAGACCTGGAAAGGAGTTTAATGGTTATTATGTGGATTATTTCAATAATTTCACATATTCAAAGGTGGCAGTTGTGTAAAGCTGGATTTTTGGACATGTTCAGTGACTTCTACTTCCTTTGTTGATGACATTTTAGTAATTAATCACTGGTAACATCAACTATGTTGGCACACTAACCTTTTACTGTGGGTGTTTGGTTTTTTTTGTTTGTTTTTAGGATTTGCAACTGCATTTTGATACATCTACAAATCATGTCACACACATTAGAGAAACAACAAATATTTTATGTCAAATTGCACCCCCGTCAAATATTTGAGCATCAAATATTCCAGTAAAAGAGGAACAAACACAAATATTATTACAAAAAAGATATTATTACAAATAGTACACAACAGTTTATTTTCATCATTAGTGTATATTCATGTGTCTGTGTAATGTGGTGTTCAGGTGAGCGTGCTGAAATTCTGCTTTGCTCCGATCACTCTGGACTCCAGAGTGCATCGAGAATGTGCCACTGCACGCCGAGAGCAGCTGCATTCCTGACCTGCAGTTCAAAGAGCAAGCGCGCGCACGCACACACACACAAACCTATTGACATGTAAGGTACATTTGCGGTACTTAAGCACAAGGATGCTGCCTCCAACATTCAAACACACAGCTCTGCTTGTCAAACTGCTGCAGCACTCAAACAAATGTGCTGCGAGGGTGATACAGTGACAGTGACAGGGAGCTATTCTAAACTCACAACTGGAACACAGGACGAGAGAAAGGTCAGCAATCTGACCTCCTCTTCATCAATGCTGCACTGCACTCTAACGCAAACCATATGATTTCTTATTGACAGCTTCTGTCACTGCTATTGGCAAATATTTTTCCATTTTAATTTGTGAATTTACATAATATACTTTTAAAAGACAGAGTATTGTTTTCAGGAAAGCACATCAGAAGCAACTGGGCTGTTTTTATTTACAAAAGTTAAAGGCTAAATGAATGAACAAGCAAAACTGTGCAAAATTTGGGTTTCTTTGATGTCTTTGATGGTTTCAAATCAAAAACGCACACCAGCTGCCAAAATGAGCAGATGAGCTTTCTGTAACAAACTTTACTCTGATTGTTTTAGTTGAATATTTTAGTCTGCGAGCATCATTTTTGCAATAATCGTTTTCATGCTCATTAAATAGAAAGTCTTTACTCAAAAAAAGACATAATTTGAAACATTTAACTGATCTTATCATCCCATTTTTTTTTATAACTTCAGCTTTGTTCACACTTCAGCATGAACTGAGATCAATTTTACATTACAATGACCCAATCTCAGGAGCACATCAATCCAGTCCAACATCAAACAAACCTGTGGTTAGTCTGTCGAGAGAGTGCACAAAATGAAAGTGTTTCCTTGCAGAGGTGACACCAGAAATGATTTATGGTCTTCTTAAGAATCTGTTCACTGTTATCTTTTTCCAAAATGTGACTGAGAGCTTTTAAAAACAGTCTATGACAAATAGATTTAATATTTAGGAGTGGGGCTTTAAACATGTTCTGCAACCAGCTCTATATAATAGAGGTCTGACCTCTGCTAACACACAAACACGCTAAGGCTTACAGGAAAGCACTAATTCAACTTACAGCAGCTTAAACCCTGCTAACCTCTTAACCAGACAAAAGGCCGATCCATGCACACGATGTAGGTTAAAGTTACTGAGTGCTCACATGTACAAAGCTGGAAAAAAACCCTTCCCGACAAAACAAACAAATCTTTGGTGCCAATTTCTCTTTTTCAGCAGCGTATAGCTCTTCACCCCTTTGGCTTTGGTAAATCTTTAGAGACACTATGGTCTTTTGGAGACCACAGGGACACTGTGTTTTGTCATTCAGGGGGAATTCCTGTAAAACCATGTGATGTGCAAACATTTTTTTGGTACATAGAGGTTCTTTAAGCCATGCCTGCTTGGAAGCAGCAGTGAATACCTCAGTCTTTTTTCTTTTTTTTTTCTCTATTTGGAGGCTGTTATTGGAAACCGTGGTTGGAGGCTCCAATTGTTTATTCTGTCCTCCCCTTTTCATGGAGACCTTCACATGACAATACTGTTGGTGTGGCAGAGAAAGCAGGCCAGGAATTCCACAGGAGCTCTGCCCACTGCCAAGACGATGGATGGATGAGTCAGGCAACAAATTAAATTTAGATTTGTAAGACAGAAACAGTATCTACATGTTACTGTGTTTGTTTCTTAAATTAAAGAGGCAATCATCCATTATTTTAAATAACTTTCCTCTTGTTATCTGTGAAAACAAAAGTCTAAAATTAAACTATATTGTGTTTGGCCTTGAGCAACGTCAAACAAAAAGTTAACATTAGAAGATTGCGTACTTAGTTTAATTCTGGAGAATTCACTTTAAAAATGGCTGTTAGCGTGGCAGAGGTCGTGTAACCTTGATTAACTTCTCACTAAAACTGTAAACTTTCCGCTGCTCTGATTGCACGCTTGACTCAGGATGTACCCCGGTATCTGGTGTCAGAGTCTTGTTACTCATGGGCAACATTTGCAATCCAGGAAGCAGTTATGATTTCCATGAAGACACTGTTTGGAAAACTGACTAGTCATATATAAACATAATTTCTTAGAGGACGAGTTGGAGATAAGCTGTATTGCATCATCCATGGCTCTAAAGTAAAGGAAATAACCATCAGGGTTATCTTGGCTTAGGACATTGATTTTTTTTTTATTATTATTATTCTTACAAGCTGTTAGATTTGAACAATATTATCATTATATAAAAAAGTGTCAAATTTAATCATATCTTCTAAATTCCAAGGTTGCATTCAATGCAAATGTGCCTCATCCTATGTGGACATTTACAAAAATCACTTTTTGCAGTAACTGCACATAAATACTTTCCAGCACACAAAAAAAAAATGGCAAGTGTTGGCCAGTCCCCAGTGGAAAGTCACCAGGATCATTAAAAATATTTTAACAATATTTTTAAAAAGTGGTAAGGTACGTCAAACAAGACTCATGGCCTTAACTGTTCTGACCAGTTGTGCCAGTTGTGCTTAAGTGCCTAGTCACCCATCCAAAAGCACATTATAAACCAGGAAAACCCTCCTACGCTGTGGTTAAGGACGGAATAAAAGTAACAGCAATGTAGCGACTAGAGACCAATAATGTCTGTAGAGTATGGAGTTAAATGACTAAAAGGAGCTGAGAATACTGTTAATAGACATACGACATGATGGGAAATACTCAGGAGGATTATTTTCATAACCAGAGCCTGGAATGTGTTCTAGACACCACCTCACATCTGGAGATGGGCGACAAGCAAATCGCTTTAGATGAGGACTTAGGACTGTGGCTGTGGCAAATAATATACAGTAAAGATATTGTTAAGGTTGGACAAGTAAAACATTTATTGTTGACTGCACGACCCCACATCCTTATTTCCCACTTTGCTGCATATGAGTCACACTGCTTCCTGTACTGGCACAGGCACATCGTGATATCTTAACCTCTGCTTCTTCTTTCTCTTGCACATCCAAACATTTTACAGACAAACAAACAAAATCTGCTGTTTTAAAATGTAAAACAAAGGTAGTGCCACTGATTCTCCTTCACACAGACCCGTGAGTGTGTGCAGCAGGTGTGAAAAGGAGCCGGTGGCATATCATATAACCTTTTGACAAGTTGCTCAACAACAACAGGCGCAGCCTGTTATTATTGGGTCAACAAAGTCGGAGGAAGTCTTTGGGATTAGAGTCGAGTGGAGAACATGAGTGTGAATGCCGTGTGCTCGCTGAGCCCCCTCTCTTTTCTCTTTCAGCATGGAGGTTAAACACAACCACCACCACCACCACCACCACCCCCGCTCCCAGGCTGGCCCGGGGTCAGGGCAGAAACCGGCAGCCAGTCAGGCATTCTTTCTATGTACATGTGTGTGTTTGTGTGTGGCTGCAGCCCACTCTGTGCTCTTTGACTCCACTGCCCTTATAAGGCAAGCAGTGCCATGGCAACAGCAGGGCTTGAATAGCAGTGTCAAATCCCTCAGCACACAGACACACGCTCACTCTCCCTAAAGGAGGGAGCCAGGCAGAGAGACAGAGAGGGGATTGAGAGAGAGAGACGAGGCTATCTCTGGGCTGCTCTCCACTGCAGCGTCTGGCTTTCACTGAAAGGTCTGTGACCGTGTTTTTCCTGCGCTTGTTGTTTGCCTAATTTATTCCTGCTGGGGCCAGCAGAAAGAAAGAAAGGCAGAAAGGGGGGGAAAAAAAAAAGGAAGAAAAAAAAGGACGAGCAGTATAGTAAAGAGTGCAACAGTACACCGTGACTCGCTGACAGGGAATGCAGAGAGAGGTTCTGGCCTCTGGTTGTTACTGCTGGATGGACAAGTACTGACAAAACAAGAAAAGGAAGAGAGAGAGAGCACTTTGTAAAGCTCTGAGAGAGGAGAGGCAGCTGTGACTGAAGAGATTTCTCAACTCTGCTTTTGTTTCGGCTTGTTGTTTTTTTTTTCTGTGACATCTGATCCCCTGACACCGCTGACTTTGAAACAGTTGGAGGGATCACAAGAAAACTCAACTTCACCCCAGAAGACGGATCAGGGGGACGTCTCTGCTGAACTTTGCTGCTGCAGAAACAACTGAGATATTATTCTAAGAGTGAAAGGAGTCTATTCTTTACTCATTTTAATATCAAGCATGGACTCAACGTACACGGCCAAAATACCTTTGCATTAATGCAGAAGTGGTGCGGTGGTCAGTTCACAACACCGAGAAAAGGAGCGGTATCGTTTCCCAAACTCCTCAGCTTAATTTTTCTTTGAACTGGCGGGGCAAATCTTGCTCTCCTCTCCATCACTATCAGCCTCGACAAGTCAAGAGTGAGTCTGGACTAGAACTGGCTCTGATGAACAGATAAAAACCCTCAGCACGACAGGAACTGGTTGGACTAGTTTATAAGTCAGAGCAGAGGGCAGGGCAGTTTAACCCTGCATGAAGGAGGGCTGTGTACTATTTTCCTCCCGCCTGCCTGTCCTTCTGAGAGAAAGTTGTGCTTTAACAGAGAGGGGCAGAGCGTCTTTTTCACTTCAACAGAGGCTCTGTTTTGTCCCCCCTCACTATGCTTAGGGATAGGTGAGGTTTTTTTTTTCTTTCTTTCAAAGGGGGAAGACTGAGAAAGAAAGTGAGAGGGAGGGAGAAAGAGAGGGAGTCAAAGTGTAATTTATTGTTTCCTGTAAAAAGAGCAAGGCTGCACCCTTTTCGCCTGCCTGAACTCTGAACTACTCAGTGTGTGTGTGTGTGTGTGCGCACGTGTGTGTGTGTGTATGTCTGAAGTTTTCGCGGACCTCGGGAGCCGCTGATCAGAGGTCAGGGCAGAAAACAGAACAGAGAGAGCAGAGGATTAAAGAAGAGAGGAACAACAACAGTGGAAAGACCTACAGGTCAGCTTGACCAGACGGCAAAGAGGAGAAAGGTCAACACATTGGAGTCCGGGACAAAAATTCCCCCAATCTCTTTGGATCGCTGCCTTTGAGGGTGGAATCAGCTTTTTAGACTTTGAGGAGAGTTGGAAGCCGGTGGGACAAGGCAGGTCTGTGTATGATCCACTCACAGGACTGCACGTCTCAGAGAATATGGCCATGGTGAGCGGAGGATGGGGTAATCCCAACGGGGGCACTAATGGACTTGGGGAAAAGGCTTACCTGAGGAGGGGAGAGGATGAGGAAGGGTCGCCCCGGGCCGGAAGCAGCGACGTGGATGTCGGTGACGAGGACAAGGCCTGCGTGGTGGACTGTGTGGTGTGCGGGGACAAGTCCAGTGGAAAGCACTATGGCGTGTTCACCTGTGAGGGGTGCAAGAGCTTCTTTAAGAGGAGCATCAGGAGAAACCTCAGCTACTCCTGCAGGTAGGGGCTGCTGGGAAGGTGATGTTTCTGATCACATATTACTTTGCACGTGTAAGATATTTTTAACAACTATAATGCCTTTAAAAGCAAATGTAAGTCTTTGTAATGTACCTTCCAGCATCTATAACTCCTCCTGTAGACACCTGTAAGTATAAGCAGGTGTATAGGCATATGATTAATAAGAATACAGCAAAAAAAAAAAATACAGGAAAACCTATGACGACATTTATAAAGACACATTTCTTAATTCTGGACTCGACTACATGTTTTTTTTTTTTTTTGAAAAGGTCATTGGCTTTTCTGTTACATACTCATTCATATTCTTAAAGGAGACAGCAGATTAGTCCATTTCTCACTCCAGAAGTATGTGTTCCAACCTTGGCCTCATCTCGCAAACAGCCAGAGGGGGAAAAGAAAAAAAAAAAAAACAGAAATGAAAGCACTGAAGGTCAGTCATGTGAGGATGGATTGCCTCAGAAGGTCAGCATTCCCATTATTCTTCACCACAGGAACATTATGTTGCAACTCAGTTCTCTGCTCTTACTAAGACCTCTCTCAGCTGCTGAATAAAGTTATTTCTCCCACAGAATGTCGCATTAACTCTGAATGTTAGACGTGCCTTTCTTTGTTTTTTTGTTAGTTAGTTTGTCACGTCTGGGGCTGAAAAGAGCTCCCTGTGAAATGCTGGCAGACCTCAACCTGCTGCAAGAGGCAACACGAGGGCGTGTAGAGCTGATGATTTACAAAGGTCACAGCCTTGATAGCTTTTCGGGGGGGATAGGGAGACGGGGGGGGGGGGGTTAAATGCAAACTTCACTTTCTTACAGGAAGCATTTGAAGCTCTGTCTCATAGTAAAAGTTTAGTTCTGGCTCTCATTTTAAATGTTTTCCTGCAGATCAAACAGAGAATGCCAAATTGACCAGCATCACCGTAACCAGTGCCAATACTGCCGTCTGAAGAAGTGTTTCCGGGTCGGGATGCGCAAAGAAGGTATCAAAAGCCCTGCAGGGTTTGCCCACTACTGGAGGTTCAAACCCATTACTTCTAAAGGTCAAAAAAAAAAAAAAAAATGGGTGGAGTTACTATTGTGGTGGAAGATCCCAGTGAAAGGTATGCTAGTCAGTATTTTTACATCAACAGTGGATCTGATTATTACAAGGGGAAAGTCTCGCCACATGGTGGTGAGGGTGAACCTAAACACCAGTCCACAGCAGCGTGGGGAGCTGCTCAGTCATGTAATAATTACCCAGTGCAAATGACCCATTAATCAGATGGTCAGAAATGCTTGTATTGCTCCTTATCTGCTGAAATTTCACAAATATTTACAGACAAACTTGTCATATCAGCTGAAAAGGTCACGAATGCAGTGTTTACAACTTCTTGCTCTGTTGCCTTCAGCAACAAGGAATTCAGGTTTAAGGATAAGTAGATAGTGGAAAATAATTAGTTCCAAAGCATTAAATGAAAGTAAAGCACAAGGAGCTCAAAATTATGCAACATTTGAGCACAAGATGCCGGTTACTACTACTTAGATTTAAACCTAATCATATCACTGAAATGGGCTGAAGATGTATACATGTAAGCTCAAAAATACAAGGAAAGGTCATTCATACAGAAAGCACCTACCCTGACATTTTCCAGTTATCCAGTTACCACTAAACCAAAGCCTGTTTTCACTCAGCGGCAGCTGCTGAGCTTAAGGCAACAATGCTTAAATTTCACTGCAGGAAACACAACAACTGACAGTTTTCACTCTGCTTCATGTACTGAAAGCAGCTACTCTAGTTATAATATATTACATAACCAGTTAATTATGATCTTTAATGAGTGGGAGTATTTCAGCATTTATGCCCATAACATCACATCACAAACCTTTTTAGGGTTTTAAGTTGCTCTCCCGTTGAGTTCACTTGACTAAAACCTCAGCTGTAATTGTGCTCGAGTGTAATCTTACCCCACTTATATTTCAGTCTGGGTCAGTGGACACCAGACGCTGTGCCATACATAGTGTGCACTGGGGCCGCGGCGTGCCAGGGGTTACATTTGGCCTGTGGTTATTACTGAACCATGCTGACCACGACCATGACGCAAGTCGCACTGTTTCCACATTACCTGGAAATGTCTGTTTCACCTTTAACCCAGTGAGGGAAGCAGACGTTCAGGTTGCCTTAAGTGAGACGTTGACACCAGCTCTAAATTTTATTCAGTGTAATTTAAAACGGAAAAACACAGAGGGCAGCTTAACCTGACGAAGGCACTCACAGAGGATTTCAAATCTAAAAAAAAAAAAAAAAGTAATGCCGTCTCACTAATGATGTACTTATAATAGTGCTATGGTGAGGCTTATGTGTTTGATTTTTGCTGAAAGGAGCATAGTCTGACTGTAAGTCATTTTCTCGCCACTGATTTTTTTTTCTTTCTTTTTTTTTTCCAGTGGTGGCAACAAATCTTTATTTAGTTGTTAAATCTTCAAAAATGGACATTAGCTGTATTCACATCATGTGAATACAGCTAATGTATTCACATGATGTGCAGCTTATGTGCTGTATGGTGTTTGAATGATTTTTTTAGATGTCACTGCAGTTCTTTTTATGACAAAGGGTCAAGGAAAATATGAATTTGGCTTGGGGGAATCTTAATTTTCAAATAACTGTGTTGCACCTTTGTTTTTTTATCTAATCTCAAGTAAAGATGCAACAAATCGGATTTCCTGCGTACAAATCAACAGCAAAACCAACTTTTTATCCAACGCTTATCAAAATGATTTCTTCCAACAACTTGCAAAGAAACTGAGCTGCCTTGTAACAGCTTAACAGATTCTCTATTTTCATTTGCAACTTAATACACCAAACAACTGCAGAGGTCACAGTTTCACACTCTTAATGAGAAACAGGATAGTAAAGGATGGCTTTGGCTGACAATAAAAGCACATAAAGCCTGAATAGATAACTTGTAAAGAGCTAATCTACCTGTGCCTTATAAGTAAATGTTTAACATATAGGTAAAAGGTGCCCTTCAGGTCAGTAAATATATACCTAGCAAACATTTAATACTGGTTCCCAGCCACTGAGCTGGGAGACCACAACGCTCACAGTCCCCAGCTCACATCCAACTATGGTGGAGCACTGGGATATAGGTTAAGGGACAGCGGGCTGAATGTCTAACAGTTAACTTAGTTTCACATAATAAAAAAAACTCGATTACATTTAACCTAAAATATTCATTTATTGGTGCAATTGTCCTTTTTTTTAAACTCCCAAAGCAATTAATTTGGGTAAATGGACTGATACTTCATGTAGTACCTTTCTACTCACTAGAGCATTCAAAGGGCTTTCTGCTGCTATTCTAACTCATCCAGTCGCATACACACTCATCTATATCTAAGTGCTTTCTAACATACACACACACACACTGTAATGGATACATCAGGAGCAAATCCAGGTTAAGTATTTGCCCAAGGATACTTCAGCACACGGACTGGAGGAGTCAAGAATTGATTCACTGACCTTCTGGTTGGTGGATGACCCGCTGTACCACCTGAGCTAAAGTAGTTTCAGATTTCACTGAAACAGATTTTTGGACAAGGTCATTTACTTAGTTACTTACTATGTAAATTATGTTCTATTTGAGGACATCGTAGAGCTAAAACCCCTTTGATTCAGTCCTTATAATCATTTAATAGGCTGATACATGGAGCACATCATTCATTCCCTCAGACTTGCTCTCTGGACTGAAGTGACTGGTTTTCAGTGAGTGCATTTGTTCTGCTGTGTCTCTCTCTGCAGCTGTCCAGCGGGGTCGCATCCCTCCGTCTCACTCAGGTATCAGTCCAAACTCTCTGGCGGGCGGGGTCGCAGGTGCGGGTCCAGGTCACATTGGGGCAGACTACTTCAACGGCCAGCCAGTGTCTGAGCTCATCTCTCAGCTCCTCCGGGCCGAGCCGTACCCTGCCAGCCGCTATGGGGCCCCATACAGCCAGGCACAGATGCAGGCATCTGCAAGTGGAGCATCTGTCATGGGCATCGACAGCATCTGCGAGCTGGCTGCCCGTCTCCTCTTCAGCACCATAGAGTGGGCCAGAAACATCCCATACTTCCCAGAGCTCCCAGTCTCAGAGCAGGTCAGATTAAAAGCACGACTTTCAGTCCCTTAATTGAACAACAAATTAAATTCATCTTATTCAAAGTTTCTGGATACTCATGGCTCATAGTGACACTTTCGCTCCACAGGTGGCGTTGCTAAGACTGAGCTGGAGTGAGCTGTTCATCCTTAATGCCGCTCAGTCTGCTCTCCCTTTGCACATGGCTCCGCTGCTGGCAGCAGCTGGCTTTCACTCATCTCCCATGTCTGCTGAGCGCGTGGTGTCTTTTATGGATCAGGTCAGGATTTTCCAGGACCAGGTAGACAAGCTGAACAGGCTGCAGGTGGACTCAGCTGAGTACAGCTGCCTCAAAGCCATTGCACTCTTTTCCCCTGGTAAGTCTGATTGTTTTGTTTTCAAGGTAATCTGACTAACTTACTTACTGCAGCAGGATATCTTTACTGTAAACTGACCCCAAGGTTTGGTCACAGAAAACCAAAACAAAACTGTCTGAGGCATTAGACAAGTTTCTCAAAAATGAAATAACTACCATCTCAGGGAACACTTTGATTTGGAGTTTGACCCCTGACCTCCTGAAGCAGACCACACAAGAGAGAATTTCATAGATTTTTGATAGATGGAAAAGAATAAAACAAAGTGTAAGAATGAAATTTAAATGGAAACAATTTCTTAGCTCTCCTGGAAATGACCTAAATGTCAAACTCTCCCTTAAAGTGACCAAATACGAGTTCTGTTTACACTGGCAAACAGAAACCTCTAAAGCTTTGAAATAGAAAGTGTGCAAAGACAAAGCAGCAGCACATTCAGGTGATGATACGGCCTCTGTTTCTCTGCCTTTCAGATGCTTGTGGTCTGACAGACCCAGCTCATGTAGAGTCCCTGCAGGAAAAGGCTCAAGTTGCCTTGACAGAGTACGAGAGGTTGCAGTACCCAAACCAGCCTCAGCGCTTTGGCCGCTTACTGTTGCGCCTCCCTGCGCTGCGCGCCGTGCCGGCTAACCTCATCTCCCAGCTCTTCTTCATGCGGCTGGTGGGCAAGACACCGATTGAGACGCTGATCCGAGACATGCAGCTATCAGGGAGCTCCATCAGCTGGCCCTATGCACCGGGACAGTGAAGCCAGCTGGGCTCCGGAGTGAGATCAAACTAGGAGGGATAAGAGCTCATGAAGATGTCATACGAGCACAAACTGAAAGTCATGAGTGTAGAGGTCACTTTTTCCTCTCATTAGCTTTTGTTGAAATGACACCAAAGCTGCTTTCAGGGAAAAAAAAAAAGTTTGATTGTCTCTAATGTTCTCAGCAGACCTCTCTTTCCCTCATTCCGGATGAACTTGGCTTTCAGTAAAATTCTGACTCTTTAACACGAGGCCACGTGCCTGCACTACCTCCTCCCACATCACCCCCCAATGTGACTTGAAACCAGGCTCTGCTCTGTTGTTTAGTCTGAATGAAGCCATAGCAGTGCCACTCTCTGAGGCAGAGCTTTACTGTACGCTGCCATGGTCGGGACATTCTGTGCGGATCACACAACAAGTTGTGTGATGTTCTGCATGAACCCAGGAGTGTACTGAATTAAGAGACTTTGTTACCAGACAAAGTATTTGTGAAGACTGCAACTCATCGCCTCATACAGCATTTCAACAAAGAGGATGAACAGACACCGCCGTGTGTTTTTACTCTGAGATGTTTTGTATCGCATGTGCAGAAAGGAATAGTTCAACATTTCGAGAAGTCTTTTTGTTTTTACTTTTTTTTGTACAGTTACATAAAAAAAAGATATCACTCTCAGGACTGTATGATAAATACGAAGCTATACGAAGCCAATTAGTTTGGCTTAACGAGCTCTGTACAAAGGTACCAAATCCAACAGTCAACACCAAAAACTTTAAATGTTTTTTAGCCCCTTTATGAGGCATTATGCCAGACTATTTCCTGACCCATTGGGGTCCTGGTAGGTTAAAGCTATCCACTATTTCTCGTCTGTGTTCCGAGCATAAAGCCTTCTGCCGTTGCTGAAAATGAGCATGAGAGTGGCGTCAGCAAGCGTATTTCACAGAATGTTGAACTATTACTTCTGGTATATTACACGGCACTGCAGAAGCTGCTGCTACTGTATGCAGAAAACAAGCGAATGTACTTAAACACAGCCTGGCTCCTCGGACAGTCACATCCCAGTCTAACATTATTACCTCATGTTTTATACATCAGTGACAGATGGAGATTGTATAGGTAACAATTTGTGTGTTAAAGATATTTACAAAGGGATCAAGGCACTGTTATCACTGAAACCAATCAGTAAGACCCACTGGGCAGGTTTATTAACCAAAATATGGCTTAAATTGTAAAACTTCACGTGAGAGGACTTCAAATATTTGAGATCACTTTATGAAAGCTGCATTGAATCAAGTGATGCCTGCGTTTCTGATTAGTCTGTGCAAACTAAGCACTGTGTCCTTTGCTTTTGCAAGGGTAGATGTGGTTTTAGTTCTTTATTATTGTTAAGCCCCTCTAAAAAGCCGGATGGTTAGCATCCTCTCTGAGATCATTATGAAAGGTACTTCAATGTGTAAAAGGTTATTTGTTGGCACTGCCATAAAAGGTACTTTGTTATTCACGAGTGTTAGCGCCATGAACTGAAGCTTATTGTGATGAATTGTAATGTTTGTCGCCAAACCGACTGAAACAAGAAAACTACATGGTGATATGTTTTTTTAATTTCCAGTTATGTCATAAAAAAGGAGAGAAAGACCACGATCCCTTATGCTGTCAAACAACTTCATCATTTTCTGTTATTTGTTGGAATATAAACTATAGTGATTTTTAACTGTGTAGTTTTATCTTTAAAAATCTTTCAATGACCACAGAAAAACTGATACATGCAAAAGAAGTCCATGTGGTGGACTCACTGTTTTAGAAATAAAAGTATACATTCTTTTAAGTGGTGGATTTGAGTGTTGAAGTGGCTCTTTCTTTCAGGGAGGGTGAATGACTTCATGTGTAACATGTTTGAAGAGGTCACCCATCAGCTCTCAGAAACTATAAGGTACGTTTTTCACCTGGGGGGGAGGAGGCCGTGTGGTTTCAGGTTGTGACGATGTTTCTTAAATGATATCAGAGTTTCTCCAAATTTGGCACGAGCATTAACTCGAACTCAAGGATGAACTGATAAGATTTTAGCAGTCAAAGGTCACTCTGACCTTACGTCCATCTCATTCTTAGGAACTCGTGGAGGATATTTCATTCTGTCTGGCTCAAATACTCATTTGGTCTCAAGGATGAACTTATTTGTACATTAATTAGGACTGCCTGTCACACGATTGTCTAGTAGGGTGAAAACAAAGTGAAAAGATCCAAAGTGAAGTCTGGGCAGACATGGGTGTGACATGACTGACTGTTGGAGGCATAAGACTGCAAGGTGATAACACAGTACAACTATTTATGAGAACTTAAAATGATGAATGAACTGTTGAACGCGACTCCTAGCTGTAGCCTGGACACAGCACTGAGTATGTACAGATTTTCATCAACTTATGTGGCAAAAAAAGGTTCTCTTGGTTACCTCATAAGACTTCATTGGGTTAGCAAATATCACAGTTCAATGCTATAAAAACAGTGTCAGCTGTTTTTTTAGTATATGTATCATATAAGTGGCAGTGGTGGCAGTCTATGCATTTTCCAGCATGATGGGAGTGCCATGTCACAAGGTAAAAGTAGTAACTAAGTGGCCAGAAGATCAAATTAACATTTTGGATCCATGGCCAGGAAACTCATGGATCATTGAAAGATCAGTGGAGCACTGATAAGGGAAGAATGGCTCCTCACCAATCAGGATATGGCCAGAAGGTGATATCCAGGATTCCACAGAGAAGTGGATAAATTATGAAGAGGAGTCAACACTCTGACTCTTGGTATAATAAATCTATCTGCCAGTAAGTCTTTGAAATGTATTAAAATGCTTATGGAATAAGTATTTTAATAAACTGAGGCAGCAAGTGTATGAAATACAGAACTTGTGCCACCGCCAAATGCAATGCTTCCAAAAACATACCAACAGAGGGCAGTGTTATCTCGCATTAGGTTCACTGACTGCTGCACAGGCCTCCTGCTCTCCCTGCTGGGCGCTCACTGCAGATGCACTGAGCAGCAGCTGCTGCCAAGTCAAGAGGAAAGAGATAAAAAAAAAAAAACATTCAGAGAATTAGAAATGTTTATTACTCACTAAGTTCAATGCTTTTTTAGACAACATCATTTATGGAGGTATACAATTACAAGAAAAAAAAAGGTCCTTTTATAATAGCATCAAAGAAAATTTCTTACAAAAATAAATGGCTCGCAAATGGTTTTTAAAATGACAACAATGTTCTTCATAAAAATACAAATGCAAGACAAATCAAAAGCGTGTCTACACAATTTTAACGTGTACTGTAGATCGTAACTCTTTGCACATGAAGTGGATTAACAAAATGAGAGCACATTTCATTGGCAAAGAATCAAATGAGAAAATGAGTTCAGCTTATTGACAGAAACAGTGTGACAGGTTTGTTGAGGAGTGTGTGTGATAAAAATATAAAGACAGTTTGACTAATACGCATAGCTTAAACACACTGAAATATCCTACAGTATGTACAAATGCTAAAGAATCCGAAGTTAGAGACTAACCGTAAATTTGTTCTGCGTATATACGATGAACACAATTCATTAAAAGAATGCACAATACAACAACGCCACATATATCCCATTGGCCAGTTTGTCCTCTTTTTGGTCTAACTGTGTCTGTAAAAAATATTAAAATCTTAGTGTAGACAAAAAGCCAGTACAATGGAAAAAACACACGTGGTCCCACCAGAAAGCTGCTAACTTTATCGACATTTAAAGTAGTTACAAACACTGAAGCAGAAGAAGGAAAAGCTCAGCTAACATTCATTCATGACAGAGATAATGCCACGCAAAGGGTTAAAGAGACTGCATGTTTGCTCACAACCTGTTTCGCCTACAAGTATGTTCTCCCTACAATACTGATCCAACACTTATCTGTGAAGAAAAAAATCAAAGAAAAGCCACCAATCTGGAGAGCAAACACAGAAACCAAGCAAAGCGTTATCTCAGGTGACTAATTATCAGGTGACTTTCTCCAGCCACACCCTCAGATCCTCAGAAGTAGCTGCACCCTGCAAACACTGAGGTGAAATGAAACGTCCCACTTAGCAATAACTGAGGGTCCCCCTTTCATTCTTTCCCAAAACGAGTGATTATTTATGAAATTAGAGACTAAAAAACACAAGTTTACAGTAGATCCTTACTATGAACTTGCATTATGTTCCCTGCATGTGTGGGAGTATGGACTACGCGTGTGTATATGCTTGTGTGTATCCTTAAACTTTGGTCTCAGCAGGTCACAGAGTCATTTGGAGTGTATCTTGGCCCATGTATTGTGGGAAGAGTTGGGGATGAGTGTGTTCTTCAGTGGTTCTTGTCATAATCCTTCACCATGCGTTTGATGTGGAATAGTTTGTGTCTCAGCCGGCGACACTCTCTCTTCTTAGCCTGGTAGTCTGACGTCTGCAGAGACAGCACAGAGAAGCCAGCTGATAAAAACTCTAAACAGGCTGTGGTCTGGGGTAAGACTCACTGCAAAGTGTGTCCTTAATAATTGTGTAACTAATTTTTTATAGGTGAGTTCATAAGAAAAATGACTCTGAAATGTCTCCTCACCTGCTTCAGATCCTTCAGCTGATTATATTCGTCTGCTACAGTCTGGGGGGAAAAAAAGGTTTGGTATGATCATCACATACAAAGGAAACATCTTAATGCCTGCTATGCAAACTGGCATGTAGGGCACCAACTAAGGCCCTCCACTCCTGCCTGCTTTGGGATATTCTGTTGATGGTACCCCATGTGTGTCCCCATGTTTTCAGTTCTCACTGTTCTTTGGTCTACCCCATTTTCTCTTTCCCTCTGATGTCCAATGCAGCACTATTTTTGGATTGTCATCCTTATCCCTTCTGAGGACATGCCCTATCCACTTCCATCTCCCTCTCACAAGTATAGTTCCCATGCTCTCCCATTCACATTTCCTCAGTAGTTGTTCAGTGGAGATCTTATTCTGATTCTCAGGATTCTTCCTAAGTTCTTTGTGTGGAAGACCGATAGTTTGCTATGGTCCTCTTCTGTCATTCTCCAGCATACTGAGGTGTATAGCAGGGAGGAAAGGATGCAGCTACAATTTCAGTATCAGAGCTACAGCACTGCTGAGACTTCCAGACATTGTTGAGCATATTTAGCTTTACTGAGTCAGTTCTTGATATCTTTACCTGCTCCTCCCTCACTTGTAACAATGCTTCCCAGATAGCTAAACTCCTCTGTTGTTTGTAAAAATGTTGCCATTTACCTTGACTGGGGCGAGTTCTTTGTGTTTAAGGTCATGACATCTAATTTCTTCCTTTTCTAAAACCCACTTGCTCATTACAAAGCTGTTGGAAACACTAATGGAAACATTAGAGCTTACATTTCCTGCTTCTGTGTGCAGGAAAGCTTTTTTTTTTTTTTTTTTTAAAAAAACAGTTGAGTCTGTCTTAGAGAACTTAGTGTGTCTGAGTCACTCTTCACTCTCATTAAAGGCCATGTCACGCAGCATAGATAGAGAAAGAAAGAGTAAGATAATCCAACAACATCCCGAAACATTCACTTACTCAGTCAAAGATGGCACCCTCTACAAAGTCAGATAGGTTGGATATGTGAGTTTGGAACTAAGAAATAAACCATATAAATACTGACAGTTAATGGAATGCTAAGGCTCTTATATCAGCAGTTCTTAGAAATATTGGCATCTTTATTACATGGAGGGGACCATCTGATTTATGACTGAATCGGACTGAATCAGACTTTCTAAAATCAAACAATATACTTTTTGTCTAAAATTTGAAGAAAATGCTGTGTAGCTCCTCCATGTGACTCTAGGAGCTGAATATAAGTGTGGCAAAACTGTAACTATTTGTGTGATGAAAATCTAAAATGCTGAAATCTTCATTTTGTTAGTTATAACAAAGAAGCTCATGAAATATTCTGGCAGAATCTTAGCGTTTGCTGGGAAGTGTGCACATATTCAAGGACCATGGTTCAAGGAAGACTTTTTTATCACAGTTTGTTAAGTGCTACAGTGGACAAAATAAGAGCAAACACACACAAAAAAATATTAAATATAGAATAAATATAGAATATATTTTTTTGTTCCGTTTTATTATCGTCACCCAACCCAAGAATATATTATTATTTGAGTTGAGTTTCACTGGGAGGAGCTGACCTTCTCCCTTATATCACAGATTTTTAATTTAATTTTCCTTGATGTTTCTAGGTTTGTTCATCTCACCTGGTATCTGGCAGAGGTGTCGTCCAGTGTGTCCAGCTGCCGGCTGAGCTTGTTCAACTGATCGTTAATGTCGTCCATCTCAGCACACAGCCGCTTGTACTCCCGAAGGTCGGCGTCAAACTCTCTCTTATAATCATGTCGCTGAGCATCCGATGTTATCTCTGGGTACATCCTGGAGGAAAAGAATGAGCGGAGGCAGGAGGTGCAAAGGGATAAATGATGGCGAGATAGCAAAGGAAAGAAAGACCAACATCAGCATCATAGACATACATCTACCAGTCACTAGACAAGCCTCAATGTCAACTTAGTGCAAGTCAATTCTAAGTGTTGAGTTCAACTTTAAATGTTTCCCTCTAGGATATTTCTGAATGTGTGAAGAAATGCAACATAAAAATCCTGTCTCTCTACTGTACCTTTTTGTACCTTTGTCCCAGTTCTCTAATTATGCCTGAGTACAGCTCATGTGAGGTGGCATGCTTTAGAGGATTAACTGCTCTCCTGGATAGAATGAGGGGATATACAGACTGTGGCCTTTCCCTGTCTATTTTTTTTTAAGTATTTATAACTTTACCATTATAAACTTACATGTTTCAAATCAAGAGATGTTCTAGCTGCATTTTCCTATAAATTAAGTTATTGTGTTTGATCTTCTGAGCTTAGGTATTAATTCATGTCAGAATATAGGTCAGGTCCTGAGGGGACGACAGCATTTGACTGCAATCCCCATTCTGAGTTTTTGCCTAATGACATTTTTCTTCTCTAATCCAGACTGTGTGTGAGCAGCTCACAGATAAAGTAGAAGATTATTTCTCACCTATCCCATTCTTCTGCATCCAGTTCATTGCCTGTCTCTCCTCCTGTGGTGTACTCCGTTTCATACTGCGACTCGTCCAGTTCTGGGTTACGTCTGCGTCTTTTGCCCCGGTGGGCAGAGGGTTTGCGGCCTCCGCCCGTCTCTTCTGAAGGGCTGGAGCTGGTCCCCCCGCCATGGGAGAAGACTTCTGATGGTCGGCTGGTTGTTCGCTCAGAGTACCTGCAGAACAAAGACATGAGAAACACGGCTTCTTCTTTCGCAGGCTTACCCCCGAGGGGGCAGTGATTATAAGTTTAGAAGCTTAGAAATTCAAGCTTTTTGCTTTTCACAAAAGAGATTTTTGCATTTGTGTTTTTCATCAGTTTGGGAAAAGGTAATGACAAACATCATTCCACTGCGCTAAAAAGATCAGCAGCATTTACAATCAAAATCTGGTTGATGTTGCCAGCTCTGCCAAATGTGAGCACACTACATAGACACAATCAATCAATAACATCAGCATGGTTTTCAGTGTTAATCTCTGATTTAATGATCAATACTACTTTCATATGTTATGTATCTAGACTGGAATTATGTGGAAAAGAAATTTTATGTGGAAAAGGAATTTTAAAAGTAGCTTTTTTCATCAAACTATATGAGTTACCGCAAAAAAAAGATCATTTGGGCTCCAGATGTGCTGGCATACCAGTTTCCTTTTACCAATATCCCTCACTAATGGTATTTTTGTATATGAGACGCTATAGACCCTTGTTTCAATATACAGTTCAAAGATATTAGCAGTGAGGCTATTGGCTTTTTTGGTTTTCATAGTGTAGAAAAGAGTAGTACTGTATATGTTTAGAAACATTTAAATATATTAAGTAAAGCTATTAAGCTTTTTAATCAAAATAATATAAGAACCCTATTTCCTGAAATGCCCCAGGCTGAAGGTAGACATTTACTAACCCATTTATGATTATTGCTGTTCATACCCTACAATCTGACTCTGTGCCATATGGAGGCTCTCAGTGACCAGGAAGCAGCTACAGCTCTTTAATAATGAGAAAGAGAAACACATTCAATTTTGTAGGTTTGTAGGGATTTGTGGTGGAATCCAAATCCAATGGGACAGATATTACAAGTTCTTACCAAAAAAAAGGCTGAACAACTGTGCACAATGCAGGTCTGCAGGCTGGCATTTTTCTGCTTATGAAAAGACCAGTTCTGTTTGCCATGTGAGGAAAATCTTCTGTACTTTGAACTGACTGCAAGTGTAGTGTACAGTCAGTGTGTGCATAAATGCTTGTGCTGTTTATAACACAGTCTGAAATAATGTCATTCAGCATATAGACATAAGATGGATTAGTTTTTCAAAGTAAGAGAAAGTGTTTGTGGCACAGCTTTTATCCAAACACTGAAGTCCTACAGACAGTAAAACAAGCAAAAACAAGGTGCTTCAGAAATCCTTTGTAGCTTTGATGAAAAGCAACATCAGTTCACAAATATTCTGCCGTACTCCTCAGAGAATTCAAGCAACGTGAGATATATTAAAAAAAAAAAAAAAAAACAGGGGAAGGTTAATCCAAAGAGGACTCAAAGGTCACACATGTACCCAGAGATCTCGTTTGTGCAGGGCAATATGTTTTCATGGGTTTTAAAGCAAACTAGTGATTACATATTGCTTGGGTGAGCCATGTGCTCTGAAGTGGGCTTTGCTTTCTTCCAGAGGACATTCTCCACAGGTCTCTAACTGGGATAACATTCAAAGCTGACAAATCATAATGACAAACAAAAAACAGGGAAAAAAATAAACAAAAAAAAACAGTTTAATTCTGTATCATTGAGCCAGTTATCTCTTGTAATGTGCCAATGATGGATTTCTTTTCTCTTTCCTTAAAACACTAATTTTTTTTTCCAATGAAGACTCTTGAGCTCAGAGGAATATACACAGAGTTTAACCATCAAATGTGATTTTGAGGATGTTTGTGCAGTCTTATTATTTATAACCACGACTGCTGATTTCACCATTTTGGATTCACGGTGAATTTAAGAATGCATTAAAAGGCAATCTGAAGAAAATGTGAATAAACTGATCTGTGACTGTGTGAAAAGAATAACTAGAAAAGAGGATATAGAATATATACTATACATGCCACACAAATGTTTGCAAGCTCATGTTGCTGAAAATAAAGATTTAAGTATTCAAAGAAAACAGGGCGCCACTTACTCATTGTTGTCGTAGGCGTCCCCATTATAGGAGCTGCTCTCCACCTTTGGTGGCGAGTAGGAGATGACACTGTTAGCTGAGGCGTTAAGCAGCCCGCCTCCCTTCTCTGACACCAGCAGGGTTGGCGCATCCTGAACACTGCGGTTTTCCTCCACATTGTTCACCTTCAGCAGGCAGGAAAAAGCACAAGGAACAGGATCAGGAAATACAAACAAACAACTGCAGCACTCACGAAGATCACAGCGGCACACAGGCTTGTTTTTTTATATCCTGAAGAAGAAATATCACCGTTTTCTTTTCTTACACATAACTGGTGTACTAAAATGATCTTCATGGAATTTTTTTGTGTCATGCGTCATCCATCACAATCACCATTTTAGTAAAAGTTTCAAAACAGTGCAATATCTTAAATGCGGGAAGTCATAGTTGAAAGCATTAGCTTCAATGATGGCTTATAAAGGACACAAGTAAGAGACAAAGACAAAAGCATGGTAATTAGTACTTAAAAGTCTGAGTGAGCAGTCAGGCATAAAATTGCACTTTGCAATCCAACTGAGAGGCTTGGTTCGCAGTGCATGAAAAGGTCAGGAGAACAAAACCAAAGCAGGGATACAGGAGGTTAATTATAGATCAAAATAAATCTAACCATAAATAAACCAAATCTTTAATAAAACACCTTTGATTATTTCTTGTTAACAGGATTGGATTAGATATGTCCACACTGTAAGGCTGTTTCTGATGTCCTTAGAACCTAAAGTAGTGAATGATATACACAAAAAATAATTCCCACTTTGCTTTCACTTCTTTTTATTGCCTTGTCTTCATGGATATCTGGAACAAATCTGCTCTTCCTTCCTCCATTATTCTGTATTTGCAAGTCCTTCCTGCAAGGTCAAAATCCCTGCATGACAGCATTCCTTACAATGAAGGCCTTGGGGTTGGTCAGTGTTTAATCCATAAAATGTATCAATGATTAGATGCTTTTTACAAGACCTCTAAACAAAGCAGTAGTCTCTAAACTGAAAACATGTGTTCTACTACCTCTACTACCTTGAAGACCTCACATTAGCAGACACTGGTTAGAGGTGAGAATTTACTAATGAGTCACCATACACAATGCTTCTCCTGTGGTAACACTGACCAGTTTTCCACTCTGTAGGTGGTACGTCACTGAATTCCTCACAGGACAGAAGGAGAGCTAAATATCAGCCTTGCCCCTAAAAAACAATAATCACACTGGGTGGAGTGCTTGGATGGGGGGGAGAGCAGGCCCTTGTGCAGCTGCAGGAGAATCCTGTTTGAAGAGAGTAGTTCATGGAAGAATCTCAACAATGTCCTCTCAGTGAGTAGCACAGCAGCCGCTGGGCTGTGAATGTAAGCACAGCAAGAATGTCTGAGAGTGCTGGACCTGGTAAAGCAAAGCCAGGAGGCAAAGATTGACAGGAACATTAAAAAAAAAGGCTTGCAGGCAATGGTGGCTGTTGATGAGGAGGCACTGAGGCATGCAGGACCAGTATAAATGAGGTAGAACTGTATGTAGACAAAGGAAGGAATAGTTCTTGATGGCTTTAAGTAAGAAACCAGGAGATGTGGTGGGTAAGAAAAAGGAAAGTCCAGCCTGAGCGACAAAAACAAAGAGATTTACTGCGTGTCAGCTGTAAAATGTCTGCTCGCATAAGTTAAAAACACTTTTTTGTGCGGGTAGTTCAGTAAAGATGCTGGCACAACTAGCTTTTACAGCAACTTATTCTAGCAGTGACTTAGTGATTAAAACACTGAGACAAGAGGTGATAACGTGGAAGAGTAACCAAATCTTTGCTGTTAACCAATATTTTTTCATCATATTGTTAGTCTACATTGTTTAATGTCTAAGGAAGACCATTTTAAAATACTGTTCCAAACATTCACAGTCCATCTATGAAGCAGCTCAGGATGCTTTTGATCTCCATGTGTGCAGCTCTTCAGTGCTTCTAGCACACAGACAGTCCTGCAGAAACCAACTCTGATGACCTCATGCAGCAGACACAATGCAATACACCCCACCACCCACCACCCAACCCCCCACCCCCTCTGGTGAGCTGAATGCAGCTTGTGTGTGAGGTCATCAGAACAAGCCATGCCTCCCTGAGCTCAGCGAGAGAGATGGGTCCAATCTCAAACCAACCACAGCCTTAGACGGTCACTGGCCTGGAGCTTAAAGGAGCTAAACAAGGCTGATGACTCATTCTGTGGCACAGAGATGCAGGTAGTGTGTCAACAAAGTTAAAAAAAAAAAAAAAGAGAGACTGGGATGTGAATGATTAGTAATATGAGGAATATGAGGACAGGAGAAAGCCAAAGATAAAATATGTACATTGGCCTTAGTTCAGTCAATGACTATACAATACTGGCACACACTAGTTGATGTGCTTTACAGAAAACAGTCTTCAAGCAGAAAAGCCAAGTATGACAAACGAACTATATACAGTATATGTTGTAAGCTTTGAATAAAATAATGCTTCCATTGATCGTTAAATCTTCTAATGTACAAACTCTATCCCCTTTTCCTGAACCTTTACTTCACTAAAAATATATTTTAATGTTTTGATTTCCAGGAGAAATATGTTAAGTTCCAATGAAGTAGCCTTAATTACTGCACCTACAATGACTGTTATGACTTCACTGTGTAGTGCTCTATTACTAGACACTAGTACTAGTCACTGTGGGCTCATCTCATTCACTCTGCTCTGCCTGTACACTTCTGTGTGTGCGATACCATGCTCTCGGGAATGCAAACCTCTCTCAAACACAGACAGCTCTATATTAGGCAAGAATACAGAAAACTTGTACTGCATGCTTAGCGTTGGCTGTGGGAGTACATTTGTCCCACCCTTTAGTAGATCTGTGCTGTAAGATAAGTCAAATCTTTATAAGTTTATGATACGGCACAAAAAATGACCTCACGCACTTCACGTAACTTCTGCATTCCTAAGTTAAAGTGTTTGATGGGAGAGGGTAAAGTAGCAGTATTTAGGTGTTTAATCATTGTGTTCTTGCTTTATATTTGTTTTTATTTCACTTGCAGCTGCTACGTGTACTGTATCCCATGTTTGTATACTTTTCTGTGTTCCTGACACTCCGGTGGGTAATGTTTGAGCAAACACTGGATGGGAACAGGAAAGAGGCATCATTACTGTGATGAGGTACTGTGAAAGAAAACTCCAGTGAATTTTAAGACTAAAAACAATTTTTAAAAAAATCTTACAAAAAAGTGCACATATTTCTCTGCATCCTTAACTCACCAAATCAGGCTATCCTATTAAAGCTGTTTATGGACTATAATTAAATCTCCTATAAAGAGGTTTCAGCTATCAGCCCATATTTCAGTTACTGGTCCTATATGCCTGGCATGCTCTTGACTTTAAAAAAAAAACCCACAAAGGCAGGTTCTCTAGAAACCACCTGTGTGCTTACTATCTCCTCAGGTGGTTAATGATTACTCAGAGTGAAACTAGGTTGAGGACCATTTGCAAACAATCACCGATTGCTATCATCCCTGACCCTGAACAAAGTGACTCAGTCAGAGGAAACACTGAGTGTAGTGTTACTGTTTCCCTGCTGAATCCTTCTAAACATCTATATGAAACTCCTCTTGGACTGTGAACTCATAAAAACAAGCAAGGAAAGCATATGAGAGAAGTAAACTGGCAGCCAATGCTAACTGTCTCTTCAGACAGGTTATACGTTAAGAACAGCACAGTAAATCAACAGATTAACCTTAGGTATGTGCAAGTCTCTGCTTGGCTATTTACAGTTCACCACAATCACCTACCTGTCATTATCACTGATGACTATCTACACAAGAAGATTAATACCTCACTGACAACCTACCTGCTCATCTACTACATAGGGAAAAAGGTTGCCATTTAACATCGCATGTGTGACAGAGACGTAAAGTATATGTCAGCAAGAGTTGTTGGCTGAATAATTAAATGCAAAACAACAACAACAAAAACCTGTCATTGAGCATTTCATCATCTAATCAAATCTGTCAGTGATTACTGTATTCCATCCTGAGCCCGGATTTAAACTCTGCACGACCCTGATCATTTGACTCTGAGCTGTGCATGCATAAACTCCAGACCAGTTTGGGTCAAAGGAAATGCAGGAATGCAGGAAGGAAATGTGATTTTCTTCTTTTTTAAATCCCCCCATTAAACCCTCATTAAAGTGTGTCGGCCATCCCGCTGTCTCTTACCCATTCTTCTACATCTCTGCCCTCTGAGGCCTTCCCACCAACAAAAGGCTCATCCCAGTAAATATTCGGCTTTCCATAGCGCCAGATCTTCCCTCTTGTTTTCTGTGCGAAGAAAGCAGCAACACCCAAAGCGATGACAACCAGGAATCCACACGCCATGGCAATTCCCTGGTAAGAGCAAGAATATGAGTTTGAGTGAAGTTTGAGATAAAGTTGCTTTATCTTGGTACAAAAAGTACACAAAAACAAATGTGTAACATCATTAGGAGTCACATTTGTAGCACAGGACTGATAATATGAGAAGTTAGGATACGTTGTATGTTTGTGACATTTTATCTCACACATACCACAGTTCTAACAGCTTTTAACAGCTACAGTCATTAGAGCTTTTTAAATGGTAGAAAAAAACCAGAAATAAATCCACAACAAAAATCAATCCAGAAAACTTCTTGGAGACTTTTCACCATTATAAAATTACTGAATAAACAGGTTTATGGATCATCACCAACATTCTGCAATCAAAATGTAACTCTGGCTACTAGAACAACACAAAATATTCCTGGAAACCAAACAAATCCAGCAACTTAATAATGCTACAGACCTCCTGTGGGTCCACAAAGCAGTAATGGTACAGGTACTGGTTGTACATGGGGAAGCCTCCCACTCCTCCCATCTGTGAGTAACTGGTTTGGTAAAGACTCTGGCACATTACGAGCATTGGATTGCGTATCATACTGGAGGAGCTCTGGGCCATGGGATTCACTCCAACAATGTAGACAATGTTTATGATGCCCTGAAAAGACAGAATTAGTGCACCAACATATTTAGTATACTGATATAGATACGTGTAACATTTGAAAGCCGATTATTAAAAGAGACGTCTCTTAGCAGAATATGAGGCGGCTGGATCAGATTACATGGTGGGAAACACTCAGCAGCAATCTTATCACACAGTGTGCAGAACACCTTGTGAGTCCAAAGGCTGCAGTACAAGGAGGAGACAGGCACCTTCCATGCTGGACTAACAAATGTTCATTGCCACTCTAGTATGTATCTAATAACACTTAGTTATTATTATAAGCAAAATCATATGAAACCAGTCGTGTTTACTGATGCTTGGTGAAAGGTCAGTTTGTAAATAAACAAAAAACATTATACCACCAAAAACTTGAGAAAATCAGGTTACCACATTATTCTGCAATAGACAAAATAAAAACCAGAGCTGAGATAAAGTCAGGCCATACTATACTGTGTGAATTTGCTACAACTGAAGACTCTCACTTTATAATCTCGAAATCCATGAAAGTTGGTAGTAAAACTGGATTGCTGGGACACCTTTTCTTTTTAGCTCTACAGTGGTATTATGTATATTCAGCAGCATAAACAAACTGGTGTACTGAATGAACATCTGTACTGCACTGGTTAAACTGAGTCAAACTTATTATAAATTTAGCTTCTGGTATTTAGGGTTTTTTGAAAACATCCAAATTTAAATGCTATTCATAACAAAGAAAGGCATTCACAATTTTGACTCTTAGCTGAGATGAGAGATGGAAAGCCTCAAATATTTGGTGATTATATGAGATGGTGCAGCAGGAAAATTCTGATGTGCTTATACTAATGCACCTTACGCACCACACCAAAAAAAAAAAAATACACTATTATCCTGATGTAGTTCTAGTTCACTCTTTCCCTGAATTAACCTTAAAAGAGTAGAGCACTCACCAGACATGCATGTTGTTCATCTAGGAATTAAACTCTCAGACAGTAGGTGCACATGGCTAATAATCATAAGGATATTTAAGCACAATGCTACTGTGTTTATGTATCTGTACATGTGGCTTATAAACATATCATTACATTGCTGGGCTCACAAGAACTGCCAGCCCTCAGCCATGGATGATGGCACTGGCCACAAGCCCAATATTACACACTCAAACTTAGAAGCTCAATAATCAGTGTGTGTGTGTGTGTGTGTGTGTGTGTGTGTGTGTGTGTGTGTGTGTGTGTGTGTGTGTGCATGTGTGTGTGTGTATTCAGTTATGACTGAAAATGGATTTGACTTTAAGCTTTACTGTCTGTGCAACAACAACTTAAGTATATGTCTTGATCTAAAATTATTTCAGCTGCATGATGATGATGATAAAAAAGCTGAGCTGTTTTGGCAAGGGAGTTGGGGATTTTTGTCAAACAGCTGATAAGAGACGACAAAAGGTTTTGTCCCGAATAGGAGGTTTATGGTCAGGTCAGGCCATGTTACATTAGCCTTTGCAAATATTAAATAAGGTAAAGCACCTGCATTTAAAGTGAAAGTTTCCTGGCTTTCTTGTGTTCAAGTGAAAGATTTCTTCAAAGTATCAGAAGTCTCTCCTCAGTGATGTAGAAGTACGTACTGTTTGTGCCTGAGTCTGATCCACTAGATGAAGGTTATTTTCTATTGTGTCTTGATCAGAAAAATAAATTTCTCTTAGCAGTAAAAGTATATTTACAGATTTAAAGCTATCCGGCAATGGTGTTTTCATTTGGTACTATACCTTCTGAGGAGGCGTGTCTTTAGTTTGAATCTATGGAGTTATTTGCCCTACTGATTACTTTCCACTGGCATATTTTACACTATGACAGCACAGGCCTGACATACACTGAAGAGCCAAATAAATAGCTAAAAACATAATTTTCTATGAATACTGATCTACTACAAGATTATTCACCAAAGGATTTACCTGCAGGACAGCCATTAAAACGCTGGATATCAAGACTGCAAGAAAGAACTTCCTGCTGCGGACTACGTTGGATTTAGAGAAGCTGGTGATGAAGAAGGCCAGTGCTCCTATAAAGTTAATGGCTGCCATGGCAATCATAGCAGCTTTGGCTGAGTAAGGAGAAACGTAGGACCCGGATCCGTAGATGTTTCCATAACCTCCATAACTACCGTAGCCTGAGCCATAGCCGCCCCCAATGTAGCCGCTGCCGTAGCCCATACCAGAACCATAGTAACCCATTCCCGTGCCATATCCGTACTGGATGTCCCACATGAGAGTGGAAGCCACACAGGCGAATATCGCCACACAAAGTACTACCACTGTAGCCATCATGGCTTTGACAATCCCGGGAGGCGACAGCCATTTGTAGAAGTGCTGCGGCCTGTCCTCGATGTAGTAAGATCCTGGTGGAGGTGGGTACGCGTTGTAATCGCTCTGAGGGTCGTGGAAACTCCCCACAGGGCCAAAGCCATTGTTGGGTGGAGGGGTGAAAGGAGGACTGTAGACCGGTGGACTCTCGTACTGTTGTTTGTCAAACATCGCTCAAAGATGTCTGGAACTGTAAAGAAAAACACCAACACACACACAAAAAAGTCTGATGACAACTGAGAGATAAAAATGTACGGCACACAGTCAGGAAGAGCTGTCCCGGGCTGGATTTCAGCTGAACATGAATATGAGTAATGCTACATGGACAGATACGATAAAATTAGGCGTGACTTTCTTTGCAAATGAGGTTAAGTGAGAGAACAGTGTAAATGTTTTACTATTTACAAGGGACTGTATTTTATGATGGCACAATTTAGATTTGGTTTGTCCATTTTTCTGCTTCTGTTGGGCTGAAGAAATTGAGTGTTATAAAACATATCGCATACCTGTTCCCTTATGTCAACAGAAAAAAAATGAAAGAAATAACCACAGTCTTGAGATCTCTGAACCAGCCAAGTCAGAATGAGTATGGAGATGTCGGTACCAGGACGGGGAGAGCAGCCAAACAACAATACTTTCCTTTCTGCCTCTTTATAGGCTGTGGACGTCTCTCTCTAGCCCCAACAATGTCCAGAATTGGAATATTTCACATCCCAGCATCCAGCTAAAAAGTTTCTTTTCTGCTGCACATGTTACATTGAGATATGCAACACCACAGAGTATACAACATAACAATGCCCATTCTTCTCCAGCTCTACAGGGAGTGGGAGGCCTACGTGTTTGACTGAAAGGCACATAAACAGCAGCACTGTTACTGCAGAACACTGAAAACCTTAATGCTTCTTTCACCTTTACCTTATGTTATTGCCAGTTGTGGTCTCTCCATATGGTAAACAATACATACTATAATACAATATAATGTTAGACTTACAATTGACTACACTAACTAATCATTATTAAAATAATTATTATTTAACCTATAAGACATCTTAATATAATGAAAAAAAGCCCAGGATTTGATAAAGATCCCATGGTCACGTCTTCAAATTATTTTTGTGATTAAAAATATTCAATTCACAATGACATAAAAAACCTGAAAAACAGCAAGTTTATACTTTTACAAAGCTGGAAGAAGCACATGCCTAACATTTTTGCTTGATAAATTACTTCTTATTCAGTTTCTGCGCCGAGATGTTTTAGTTTTTGACTGGTAGTTGAATAAATCACTTAAAATGAATACGCTAACAGAGCTCTGGCAGAAAGAAATAGCTAAGACACCCAGCCATTCAGAAGTTTAGACAGTGAGATGCAGTCCCTAGCACTACCCACAGTGTCATAATTCTTACCCCCTTTTATGGGACTCGGGTGCACACAACAGAAGAAGAGGTCTCGCCTCAGAGCCTCCATCTCAGACACCTTCCCATTATACCCTCTCTCAGTCCTCCATATCCTTCATCCCCCTTACAATTGCCCTGTCTCTTAACTCTCTCCTCGGCTTCTCTCCTTCCCTCCATAACTTCTTGCCTTTGTTACGGGAGCAGGAGGGGCAAAAGTCAAGGCTGCTCGCCACAGGAACAGTGTTGCTATGAAACCACAGTTTCCAAAAAAAAAAAAAAAGGAAAAAAAAGGAAAGAAACGAAAGAAAGAAAATCGGGACACTGTCCAGGGAGGATCAAACAAGGGCTCCTCTGTGTTACTCTTACATGGACTGAGGCAGAAAACAGAAAGAGGGGAGTACAGGTGGATGAGCATATCATGTTCTGCAGTCTCAGGTGTCCTATATTCTTGGCTGGATGATAGCTTAGTTCATGTTACAGTGTTTGTTTATAATGATAACTGGACAGGAAATTTTCTTAGGCTTTTTACAAGCAATCAAATTCAAACGGAGGCAGCCCACGCACCTGTGACTTCTACCTCACTCTGAAACGCTCCTCCCTAAAATATCCACTTTATTACACCAGGGAAACGTAGAGCACCTTAGGTATTCACATGGGGAAAAAAAAATCTAAATCTACATGTGAAATACTGTATTTTAATTAAATAATAAAACTACTCTTTAATTTTAACTTTAACAGTCAGCACATGGACATAAAAGTTGCTCATGTCTGCAGCACACTGATCTTTAGGACCCACAAACACATAGGAATGACTTAGGAACCTTTGCTCCTTAGAGGGAGGACATTTATTGCATTAACTGCTAATTGCCTGATTACAGTGTACCTTTATACTGTATCTACAGCAATCGTATCCTAGGAACAACAACAACAGTACCAGCAGTAGCAGTATTAGTGTTTGTCTAACACTGGATTGCCTGGCTCATTTTAAGGCTGGGCAGAGAGCACAGTGTTTGGACCACAGTCACAGGTCAGGTCAGACACCCACCAGGCGTAGCCTGAGCACCACAACAACACAGAGCCTCTATCATCTGCCGTTTATAAAGGAATTCCAGTTATACAGTCACATGCCGCACATCTGTCAAAAACAATTAGACCCCTGCCCAAATGTAGGCTGCGACCCACTGGCACAAACACGGGAGTCAGCCAAGACTTCCTGCTCAAAAGCACCCCACTGACAAAGCTCCTGCACCATAAAAGTTGTGGGGAATAAAAACAGGTTTCTTTAGGTAAACCTGTCTAAATCTAATAAAATAACACAAAAACTGCTGTAGAAAAGTGTTCTATCATCTGGTCTTATTAAAGACCTCTGTGTGTGAGGCTGTTTGAGACACAAAGAGAGGTATATGGACGACGAACAAATATTTGACAGATAAGGCTACAGACTAGCCAGCTGATTGAGGAAAAAGTAGACAAAACTGAAGCAGGTGAGTAACAGATTCATAATATCTTCATAATTTTAAACAAATGCTGAACATTACACGGCCTTAATAAAGGTAGGGTTTATTTAGGACCTGCATTAGTTATTAAGAGTTGAATGGCCTTTACAGTAGCATGTACATATGAAAGATGAGAAGATAATTAACGCCGCTGTGAGGTATGCAGCATTTTTTCATGACCACAGCACAGCTTCACACGCATATGAACTATAGTTATGGATCAAATGTGAGTCTTTTTATATGTATGACCCCTTTACTTGTGTCTGCATTCACCACTGAGGTAAAGCACACCTCTGAAACCACCAACACAACACAACACCACACTGCTTACATGCTGTGTGATTTCTGCTCTCTTAGTTCATGATCAATAACTTTTGATTTACGCTTGATTTCTTTTATTTCTTTCAAGCCAAATGCACATCAGATCTGATATCAATACGGGTGAGGTTATTTGCGCTATTCTGTCCCAGAGGGATTCTGGTAAAAGTAGTTTTCAAGTGGTTTATTTATCATATTAAAAAAAACAAACAGTAAAACTACCCCAGTAATGTTGTTAGCTAGCAGGACTCGGGAGTTGTTGGCCCACCTGTCGAAGTTTCAAATCCACCGTGTAGTTACCGTTAAATCAAACACTTGCTGTAACAGCGGCAAGTATGAACAACTTAATGAAAAAATAATACAAGTGGTTCACTAATTAGAGGCAAAAAAAATAAAAACACCCCCAAACTTTACAGTACGCTATTAAAATGACCTGTATCCACCTTACGATTATCTTACCTGAGGTCGCCGAAGGGTGGATAAAAACTTGACCAATGTCCGCCCTTATTTCCTGTCAAAACTCTCCTTCCTCTAGAAGTGCGAGGCTGTAGAGGAAATTAAAGTGTCCGTCGGAATATGCGTTTCTGAATTAAAGTAAAGCCCTGTCTGAAACTAATGTTGGAGTCGTTTCTGCGTCCCGGGTAGACAGGGACCGACGGCGGTCTGTGAATAAGTGCTTTGTCCCGCCTGTCCGCCGCGGTGATGAGGCCCACCGGGACACACCACCGCCTTTCATCCGCAAGAGGTCACCCTGCCTGCCTCACACGACAACCACACCAATTGTTAGAAAGTAATGTCGCAGCAACCAAACAGTAATAACATTTAGCAGAGAAATTACAGCAAAAATGTTAAAAAAAAAAAAAAAAAAAAAAAAAAAGCCACAAGAGTAGTTTTCCGCCAGACAATCTAGTTCTTTAAGCACATTAACAAACCGTAGTTTGGCTTCAATGTGGATGCTTAACCCTCTACAAGAAAGCAAGAAGAGAGGACAAACCAGTGATGGGAGATCTCAAAGGTATGAGGAGAACAGGAAGAAAAAGGGATCCATTCTAAATCAGGATGTCCGCTTGGACAGTACATCACAATGGCAAACAATATGTGACAACTGATGTGTATAAAGTGTAATGTGCACCTGTTTTAGAGCACAGAAGAGCTGCTTTGTGAAGTTTCACACAGAGTGACAACAATGTCTCACAACATTTTTTTTTTTTTACTTTAATGCTACTCTGTTATGCTGTCCTGCATCCTGACCTCCTCAATAGACATATTAAACAAGGATTTATTAGAAATAAACCTCTGGTAGTTCATTACAGGAAAAATATCCACTTTCATGTCATATTTTCATATCCACAACCAATCAATATTTGGTTATTCATTTCCTAGAGTATGCAAGAACAAAGCAAGTGGTGTAAACACCTTTCATGTTTGCACACGCAAAAAAAGTGTGAAGTTCAAGCAGTTCACTTCCTTGGCTCAGTGCCACAAACACTGCCAGTGCCAGATCAACTAAAACATTTGGCTTCATACACAGTACAGAGTACAAAGAGAGAGCTGGAAAAGAATGTTTTATTTTATTCACTTTAAAAACATGAATAAAATCTCTTCATGATGGGATTTTTTTTTTTTTTTTTTTTGGGGGGTGGGGGGGCATGAGTCACTGTGATTGTAAATGCTTTAGATGCTCCATGACATGCACATGTAATCATCTGCTTCATTTGTAAATAGAGCTGTAACTTTAATCCCCAGTCATGCAGCTAGATTTTAATATAATTACAGAATTCAGCAGCCTAAACTCCTCCGGTGTATTACATATTCATAAGCTTGATGGTAGTGTGGCTTTATAATCTGCACAGAGTTTACTTTGAAAGTCTCAATCAGTAAATCATGTCTAAATATATTCATATATCAATGAGACTTGTGGAGTTTAAACATATCCAACAGATACCAAAAGAGAAAGAAATCAATGTAAATCCAAAATTAGTGTGATCCTGCCATCATATCAAAGGTTATTTAATCCCTGAAGTTATTTTTTCTGTGTGTGAGTACCACCTCTGACTGTATTGTAGAGTTTGACACCTAACCGCATTTTGACTGATCAGATGACAACTGTAAACAGGCAGAGTGCTGCAGTCAAAGCAAAGCCCCCGGTCACAGTGGCCATGACGTAAGGGTAAAACCAAACAGTCTGGACACAACTCTGTGCTGCGGAAGAGAGAAGGGGGAAAAAAGGGGGGAACAAAATTTGTTAAAGGACTGTAATCACAAGCTAATGAACTAGTTAGTCCAGGCAAGATTTAAAGCCCACATAATAATACTACCACAACAAAATGTCTGTTAGAGGTTTGGAAGGATCTGCCTTCCCACTAAAGGCTATCAGCTTTCATTTCAATGTTGAATCCTCAAGGGTAAAAGGGAGCATAGCCACAAACCTCCAGTCCACTGATTTATTCCATTATATTTTAGCATAGAGTCTTTCATCATGGGAAAAAAAAAAAATCAGGAGAAATTGTTATTTTTAAAACATTTATTAGAGCAGATTTGTCGATTCTAATGCAACATTTCATACACCAGTGATGCTGCTATGGAGAACTTGGTGACAACAAAATACAGGTCCTCTCCATGCACATTCCTTGGCCGCTTTATTCGGTACAACTGTTCAACTGCACATTAATGCAAATGTCTAATCACCCAATCACATGGCAGAAACTTAGGCACGTGAAGATGATCAAGACGACCTGCTGGAGTTCAAACTGAGCATCAGAATGGGGAAGAATTAAAGACTTAAGTGACTGAACGTGATATGATTGTTGGTGAAGTATTGAGTATTTCAGAAACTACTGATCTACTGGCGTTTTTCCTCCCAACAATCTCTAAGGTTTACAGAGAATGGTCTGAAAAAGCAAAAATATCCAGTGAGCAGCAGTTTTCTGGGTGAAAATGCTTGATGTCAGAGGTCAGAGGAGAATGGCCAGACTGCTTTGAGCTGATAGGAAGGCAACAGTAACTCAAACCACCACTTTTTTTTACAACCAAGGTATGCAGAAGAGCATCTCTGAATGCACATGTCAAACCGTGAAGCAGATGGGCTACAGGAGCAGCAAGTGCCATTCCTGTCAGCTAAGAAGGGGAGACTGAGTCTGCAGTTCACACAGGTTCACCAAAACTGGACATAAACAACATGAAAGCACGGATCCATCCTGCCTTGTATCAACACTCCAGGCTGCTGGTGGTGTAATGCTTATTTTCTTGGCACACTTTGGGCCCCTTAGTACAAGCTGAGCATCATTTAAAGACCACAGCCTACCTGAGTATTGCTGATGGCCATGTCCATCCCTTTATGATGACAGTGGGTCCATCTTCTAATGGCTGCTTCCAGCAGGATAGTGCACCATGTCACAAAACTCAAATCACCTCAACTGGGATTCTTGAACATGACAGTGAGTTCACTAGACTCAAATGGGCTCCACAGTCAACAGTTCTCAGTCTAGTAGAGCACCTTTTGCATGTGGTAAAACAGAAGAGTCACATCATAGATGTGCAACCAACAAATCTGCAGCAACTGTGTGATGCCAATATGGACCAAAAAAATCTCTGAGGAATGTTTCCAGCACTTTGATGAATCAAATTAAGGCAGTTCTGAAGGCAAAAGAGGGTCCAACTCAGTCCTAGCAGTATCAGGTGTAACTAATGAAATGGCTGATGAGTGTATATATATAAAGTAAAAGTCACTGATATTACAGATAGGTTAGTATACTGACTAGTCAGAAAAAAAGAAAAAAAAAGCCTGCTCAGGAGAAATCAGATGGATTTTTCTGGTTGATTTTGTCTCCTGACAGCTTCCATTAAAGCTTCACTTTAAGATGCAGAAGATTGTGGGGTGTCAGTCACAGAGGGACTCACCTGCAAGGCCGGACACTCTGGATGAGACACCAACACCATTAGCCACCTTGTCTGTCAGGCCCACTGATCCAGAAAGAAAAGCTCCACTTTGTTGCCAAAGGGAGAAAGATCAAATATTGTTGCAGTCACTGTAGAAAAGCAAGGCAGAATGAAATCTAAAAGAAAAAAAAAAAAAACAGCCCTCACATTGATTCACAGTATTTTTCTGGAAGATAAACACCAGAAACTCTCAGAGTATTCATCAGGTATTTTCATTCCTTTCTCATCAGACAGTGTTAGCAAAGAACAGGCAGACATGTACGTTGTGATTGCCACAAATGCGCTCCTTTGATTTCACAGCTGAGGCTTTGCATCTTCTAACATGACTTCGATCCAGAGAATCAAGAGAAAACTGCTTTGGTAATCTCTGCATTACATAACACATCGATACAGCTCTCACACTTGATCCTCTCTCTGTGATCAGACAACTCATTCTGAAGAATTTGATTTATCTTTATCATTTCTTTAAAATCAACCACAAAGAAATATTTATACACAAGAACTCAGCTTCTGCTTCCAAATCACGCTTCAAACAGTCTTGTGAACTTTGGCACAAGTTTCCTCACAAGTAGGATTTTAGAATCTGACTGAGGTTAACCTCTAACTAAAAAGATCTCCTACAAAGCTGCAAACATCTTTCCATCCACCTGCTGTCTGCTCCCCAATGAGCACAGCTGTCATGACCAGGGCTGTGTCTGTGCCAGCTCCCAGCACCACTGATGCCCCACAGATCCCATCTTATTGTCCATAAACACTAAGGTGGTGAAACTAAGCACCAAGTCAACCAAACAGCCCGTCTAACAACAAACAAATGCATTTCATTCCAAAATAACTTTTCTTTCAAATCATTCAATTATTCATGTCACAGGGCCAGGGCTGTAGCAACAGCCTTCATATATCCAAATAACATGGGGCTCCTATTCCCATTTTGAATTTTAGACCTAAACAGAGGAGTATATGTGAACGGATTTATGTGGTGAATATTTACATAAACTTATTTTATATGAGAAGATTTTTTTTTTTTTAAATGCAGTTTTTCTAAAATCCACTGCTCTAAAAATGCTTTGGTATAATAATCCACCTTCATCCATCCATTTTCTTAACAGCTTATCCAGTTCAGGGTCATGGAGGTGGCTGGAGCCTATTCCAGCTGTCATTGGGAGACAGGTGGGGTACACCCTGGGCAGGTCTGGTTTAATAATAAATATTAAACCACAGCTGGACACTGAAACCAGAGCAAAACATTAAAAAAAAAAGTTGACACTGATACCTGTGAGCTTGCTGACTGGGTTCAGAGCCAAAGAGCACACAAAATCATTAAAAAAACCATTTAAGTACATACATAATGGCAATCTAAAAAACAAACAAACAAAAAACCAGATTGTTTTCTATTTAGTGTCTGAAATGGGCATTCATTTTGTTTTTGCATTCAGTTCATTTGTTTGATTAAAATCCTGGTCATTTTTTGCCTTTTAATGATTTCTTTGAACTGTTGCTTGTCAGTGTGAAATGACTGTACAGCATACATCTTTAATGACTTCAAAAAACAAGAATTGGGTGCACAAGTTTGAATTTTCTTTTTTTTTGCGATTTTCTTTCATCCACACAGGCACATAAATATACGTCCAGTCACTTAAACCTTTTAATAAGTGGTGCTGACGATTCTACAAAGTTCTACAAAGTTTTTTTTTTTTTTAACTTGATAAGACCAAGGCCTATTAACTTATCGTTATGATCATGATTAACTACAACTGATAGTTTCTCTTCGTCACTATAAAAAGGATTTGTTTGAGAGCACTCACTAGACTGACCAATACTCAGAACAATGGGAAAGTCCAAGGAATTCAGTGGAGCGCTAAGAAGGAGAATTGTAGATTAAAGTTGGGGAGGTCTCTTGATGCCATTTCTAAACAAGTGCAGATTGTACATAAGTACAAGTTGTTCCATGTGTCACCACTTTGCCAAAGTCTGGAAGAAGACCCAAAGCATCACCCTCAGATGAGAGGAAGTTGGTCAGGATGTTCAGAAACAACCATCAAGGTTCAAGCCTGCCACGAGCTGGAAACAGCTGGAACACCAGCATCACTGTCCACAGTGAAGCCAGTTTTACAGTGTAAATATGGAACAAAGGATCAGTAAATCCAAAACTACACAGTAACAGTGAACCTAAACCTCTAGTCACCCCCATTAAAACAATTATAGTGAGCAACAGGCTCAATCTTAATCCAGCTTTATTTTTGGTTTGCCATGGTCCATGCTTACCTTCTGTAGGTGACAATTGTTTCATTTCATTAAATTAAAAATATTTTCTCATGCTCCTTATTCACTTATCAGTGTGTCTCATCATATATAGTTCTTTTGTGTTATGTGCATATAGGAAGAGTAAAAAACAATATTCTTGACACACGGTTGATAATATTAAATTTCAAGGCTATTATTATACAGTAGCATTAGTTTAACTAGAGAATAACTGTATTTTAATAAAAGTGAATGTCTCTACTTCACTCTCTAGGTTTCAGTAAGGGCATTCTGTCTTTATTTGCTTTATTATGGTTAAAAGATAAATCAAAAAGCTCTGATACTTGCCTGGCAGATGCCATGCTTTCCTCTTGCCGTGTGCGTACACTCCACCCACTAGTTGGCTAAACAGCAGCTACATACCTGCATAGTTGCTGTGACCCCAGTAGAGGAAAACCAACAAAATATGTGAACCACATAGAAGCGTACAAGTCATTTATAAAATGTTCCGTTGCAAACGCGCCTGCAGACTGATAAAGAGCGATCAGCAGGCACAAACTGCTCCACGTTGACTCCTGTGATAAAACTTTCCTTTATTCACAATTAGAGATCTGTCGTTGTCATATTTACAAATACATAATGCAAGTAGGTACACTAAGAGATAGAGAGCAGAATTTACATGGGTCAACCCCGCCATCTCCAGAAAAAAAAATTCCTCAATTATAAAATTAATAATTGCAGTGATTATGCAAAGCCGGGTCCCCGCCCACTTTTAAAGGACTGACTTAATAGGCTTTTAAAAAAAATCTTCTCAGCCATCAATAGCCCACTGGACCACCCCGAGTCATCCTCGGAACCCCTTCGTTTTGTGTTTGGGTTACTGCGGTGTACACTGTCTAAGTGAAGCCATGATTTACTGAATTACAACACTGCTACTAAAGACAGCTGGCTCCTCTTTCTTCACATGATGACTTATTTAAGCACACTTGTCCTCAAAAACCTGCTCAGACACATTTATCTCCCCTTTCATAAATTAAAAATCACTTAACTGAGAAGCTAAAACATAAATTCATAAGAAGCTAATTATGCAGCAGACCAATGTCTGGTGTGACTTCAAATACATCCTGAGGTTGTGCTTGGTCGAAATAAAATAAAACATTAAATCTTAAGCATTCTGTAAACTATTTGTTGCCACTGACATGTTTGTAAGATCACTTTTTGGAAACCTAATGTGGCATGTCCTGCGTTTTACGTCATCAATCACATGAATCCTGCGTGATGGGTCCTTAAAGGAGTATGCCACCGATTTGTGACGTCAAGATGGAAAACAAAAAAAGGTCACAATGATCACAACAAAGGGTGAAGCTGTGAAGAAAGATGTTGCCCAGTTGCACTATGGGAAATGTAGGATCTTAGGTTTTTAACAAGGAAACCCATACAAATCCAGAGGTCATGACATCACATCCACTTCAGCTTAAACTTTGACTGTTCTGTTCTTTCTTCATCTGTTACAGGAAATGCAACAAAACAATTAAAGGGAAAATATTTCTGACGGTCTTCAAAGCTATTGGAGAAACTTTGGCACTGTTGAATACAGAGGCAGCAGGCTGTCGGACATGTGGAACAAAAGACAAAGTATTGAAGGGCTACATGAAACAGAAGTCAGGCGCAGGAAAGGTTACAAAACAAACAAATTAAAAAAAATCCCCCGTCCAGTACAGTTTGACCAGAAACAACAGCCCAGAAATGTCTGGGATCACATGTACCTTTTAAACAAGTTAACCTAACTGCCCATCTGTGGCCTCCAGATGAAATTAAACAATGGGTCAGATAGATTTGGGTTGTCGTCTGTTGCATCTTGCTGAGGTGGCGCAGCACACACACACACACACCAAACTGCCACCACTGTACAGACATGTCGTTACAGCAGGAGAGAGAAGGATGCATACTGGCCTATAAGTGACTGAAAGGGATGTGCACAGAGTCACATCCCTTTACAAAACCTCCAGATTTTTGCAAAAATACAAACACGCGCACACACACACACACACACAAACACACCGAGTAATCCAGTGAGCATTAGGTCAGATTAGATAAAATGCCATTGCGGGACACTCACTTGAGCTTTAAACATTTTACTTAGAAAGGCACAAACTATGATTTCCTGGTAAATTATTTTGATGTAAGAAATAAAAATCAAAAGACATATCCTTTTCTTTTCATGAAAATTGACAACATTTTTCAGCCATAACTCAGATATAAGCATTGTGAAGGACTCTTCCTAGATCAGTCTTTATTAAGTTGTTTTTCTTAATTGTTAATTTCAAACCTAAAGTTTTCCACTGTAATTGTTTTTTTTTCCCAAAAGTGCAATAATAATAAGAGAGCTTAATATCGGTTTCTCTCGTTCTTCCACAGTACCTGAGGCCAGTGACTGTGCTACAAAGTCCACGTTGACAGACAGAAAAAAAAAGAAAGCCAGAGTGAGGAAAGAACTGAACTCCAGAACACAACAACATAAAAATAAGTTTTCAATGCAGGGATTTGACTTCAAAAACTGAAGATTCACTTACAGGAAAAAAAAAAAAAGTACATAAAATCCTCCAGATCCTGGTTTATAGATGAAATGCTTCCTGTGTCTCTCAGATTCAACATCAGCATAGTTCACCTTTTCCTCTTTATCTTGATCCCAAAAACACACACCAAAGAAAAAAAAATTAATAACAATTTCCTAAAGGAGCAGATTTCTCTCACTCGAACCACTTGAATGGTTTCCCCTGATCAACAGCTGACTGTTTGAACAATACACGTTCTTTATGGAATCTAGAATACAACAACTGTTTCAAACAGTATCTTTTTTCATATTCACGCCACGGTATTCGAGTTTGTTACAGCTTTATTTATTTTTTTTAACGTTTTTCTCAAGCCCCCCCCCCCTGCCCTCACGTCGTAATGCAGGTATGTTTATTTTTCATCTGTAAAGGAATCACGAGTCTGTTGAGGAGTCGGTACGACTGCAACATTCCTTTTACTCGCCTGTAGCCGAGGAGCACTGGCAACGAGAGAGAAATCAAGGGGGGGGGGGGGGGGGGGGGGTACATGGTGACGGGGGAATGACGTGAACAGAGTAAGGAGGTGATGGGGAGGAGCTGGAAAGCGATAATGGGCAGGGGAAAGGGGGGGGGGGGGGGACTGTGTAGTTGCTTCCATTTAAAACTTGACAGTGACCACAATGTTTCAAGTTCTCTCTGTTCTCTTCTTTCACTTGTGCCTCTGGAGAGCTTTCCTCTTTCTTCTTTTGAAGAAACAACAGCACCTGCACAAACACAAAGGGATGACTTTGTTTAGAAAAGCAGGTATTTAGACACATCTATACAAATGAGATATTCAGTCCTGGACATTTAAAGCGCTCACGCACCATAGCACGCCTAAACCTAAACCTCACAGCAACCTTTATGAACTGGAATTCTCCACTAGCAATCAGCCAATCATGCTGGATGAGCGCACATCCGTAGAAGGGGAGGTTGCTGTTTTTAAAGATTTGGCCACGTGCTCGGTCGTAGCAGCGTACTTTATAACAAGGTGAAACGCGCACTTGGCCATTCTGTGACATCGTTTTCTGCTTGAACCAATCAGCGGCAGCCTATTGGACAATCCAACATTTAAATGACAATTTAAAATTGATCCTGTGGATAAGTGGGCAAAATATAACAAAGTCAGGCTCTGCAGGTTTTTGACCTGGAACGTGGACAACACAATTGGCTCTTGAAGCATTAACGCGTTAAAGAGGATCAAAGCCGGAACAACTTCTATGAAAAGGTTTTAAACTGGGACATTAGAGACAGTCAGACATCTCATGATTTTTTTATGACCCAGTTTATATGTTTTCTATATCAGTTTTTAAGAGAATCTTCAAAGTAATTATAAATATTTATAAACTCGTAGACTTTAATAGCTTAGATCTGCTTCAGATGGTTTTGAACATGAGCAGTATCTTTCTGCACTTACAAACATCTATTTGGGGATAATCTCTAAGGATCATCTGTGTCTTAACTATGGTTGCTGAAGTTACATTAACTTAATAGTTAACAAACCTACCAAAAATGCATGAAGTCAAACAAAAAGCCACATATGGCTCACCGCTTTCATGGTAATCTAGCCGCCTGCCTGTGTAAGATGCTAAATACATAACCTAGCAATTGTCGATGAGAGCTGTGGTGCAAGTAAGGACCCATTTCAGAAAGATCATGATGTAATTGTTTCTAAATTTTATAATTACCCCCATATTAAGTGGAAAGGTAACTTGAAAAAAATTAAATTTTGGAATAGAAAAGAATATATTAATAATAAATAGCCTATTCGTTGCCTTGTGTTTTTTTTTTTTTCCAAAGCAGTGTGCTCACATGAATTAATTAGCTGACTGTTGAGTCACAGTGCACATAAAAGAGTTTTAATAATAAAATGTGTCTAGCCTACTTTACTGGAAAACTCCAGGGCTCTCCTGGCTGTATACATACACTTTACAACTATATTCTTGATGTGCAACAGTTAAAATGGCGCCCTCTCTGCTGGTGAACTTTAACTCCCATTATTATCATTCTTACTCCTTCCCAACTGCTCGGCCACGTACAGAAACAGGATTCTAATCAGGTGTTTACAGGTTTGTATATGCATGAGGCTACAGAACAATAAATGATAAATACTCAATGTTTTAGTCAGACTTGGAGGAGAACTATTTAATATAAAGTAGGCTGCCACATTTAAAGCAAGTAACAGTTCCAATATAAGATCTTGGAAGAGGAAAGCTGATTTCTCATGTGCTTTATATTGCTCTATGAATTTCAAACAGTGTATGTGAAGGCATTTCTGTATTTCTATATAAAGAAACCTGAATTGAATTGAATTGAATTGTAATTAAGTAGAATGCATGCAAACATTAATATAGTAGCATAAACTGCAGCTCATTACTGTGACTGTAAGCTGCTGTCTGCACCCAGCCAACAAAAGACAAGAAGGTCTTTAAATTGAAGGGCTAATCATAAGGAACATAAAAAGATTTGGATGTTTGTTTTTTGGCACCAATTCTGGATTTGAACTTGTTATTGAACCCCAATCCAATTATGAGCAGCGCTGAAAAAGACAAACATGTGTTTCCTGTATGTGAAAGTGAGGGTTTTTTGTTTTTTTCCCATACTTGGTTTCGTCAGGTACATCAACCTCGGTGGGAGCGGTGATGGGAGCGTTGGAGTGTCCAGCTGTGGGATCATCAGTGTTCAACTCGCCGTTTGTTGAGCTCATCACCTGCACCATTAGAGGACACCAGACTGATTCCAGGAGAATGCCATTCACATTAAAATATGCACCTTGACTATCCCAAGTCATCAGCCCTCTCAGATAAGAACAACAGTTAAGCAGGTAAACCAGAATGAGCCAAATAAAGCAACTTCAGCAAAGATTAAAGGACAGGTTCACACTTTTCATTTCTGTCTTAATACACAAATGAGGCATCCATACAAATACTGACAAAGGTTTTCCTTGATGCAATCATTTCTCCTGCCTGTAGAGGCTGGTAAGAAATCCTTTCCTATGATTCACTCTTTTAAGGTCAGTTTTTATTGTAAAATTTCTTCTTGTTGCTGTTCCTAGACTAACTTTTGAATATGTCCACAATAAAAAAAAAAAAAAAAAATTTTAAATTAAAAAAAAAAAAAAAAAAAAACCTCAGTGCTTAAGATTTTATCTAAAGTCACTCTGAAACACATAAATCAATCTGCTGGTGGACAGTTTGAACAAGAGAAACAAAGACTGCAAGGAAAACCTGTTATGTGGATACAGACTGCAAGACAAGAATGTGAACCTATCCTTTAAATACTGCAATTCTATTAGCAGACACTTGGTGGCGTTTTTGCACCACATATTTTTTTTTTTTTTGCAGAGGCCTCTTATTTCTGGTGACATAATGTACTTATTGAAAACAGCAAAGACTAAAAAACAAAACAAAACACAGTTTTGGTTCCTCTTCTATTTTCTTCATAAATCTACAAAAACAAAAATCTGAGCTATTTATGCCTTTTTTTAGTGTTGTTATTTATTCATACAGTAATCTGTATTTATTTTTTATGAGATTTGCAAACTGCTGGATGTCATCTTTGCATGGCCTTCAATGTAAGCAACCTAGAAGCAGACCGACGGGCAGAGCAGTGACACACAGGATTCAAACAGTCTGATTCAAGCACAGTCGAGACAGAGCGCTTAACGGGCAGGCAGTGTGAAGTCAGTGAGGGGCGAGGGAGGGGGGTCAGACACAGACAAAACTATGTGGCTTCATGCATTAGCCATCAGAGCAGCAGCTGTAGCAGCAGCAGTACCTGAACAGAGCCCCCCAGCCGCTCAGCTGTGAGGTGCGACCCCAGAGTCTCCTTATTGGTCACGGGAGTGGGCTGAGACTCACTTCCTTTGGGCTCAGGCGACTTGACGCAAAGAGCAAAAAGGGTTGAGGCAGGTGGTTTTGAGGAGGTGAGAAGGGGGGGATAGAGAAGGTTGTGGGGTGATGGGTCAGGGGTGAGGGAGAGGCAATGTGGTAGAAGGGGGTGAGGGCAGAAATGTGGAAGGAGAAGTGACAATGAGGGGGTTGGGGGGGGGGGGGGTAAAAAAGAAAAAAAAAAAGAAAACAAAAACAAAAATTATAGAAGACATCTCCCAAGCAGAAGCAGGCTTGTTAAGACAAACTATGTTAATAGAGGAGTAGAGGGAAGCAAAAATTTATGTGAAGCATAGATCAACACTAGTAAAATCATGCAGGAATAAAGAAAACAGCCTTGATCCGCTCAGCTGGCACTGCTGAGTCTAATAAAACACACACAACCCTTTAAGTTATTGGGTATTCTGGGAGCAGCATTATTTGAAATTTAACTGTGGACTCAAGTTTACAGTACAGTAAAGAGGGTGCGTTTTTACACTGTGCTTTTCTTGACCTAAAAAACTTTTTTCTCTTTTCCCGACTATAAATGTGAAGTTTAGCTGCAGAGGCTGGCAACCGGTACTTTCTTTCAATAAGCTGTTTTAACCAGGATGTTAAAGGTTTTACAATCATGAGTACTGTACATGGCGCAGAAGGCGGTGCTCTGCAAGCTTTAAAAGGTAGCAAGTTATTACCAAGCCAATCATATTAAATAGAGCGCAATAAAAAAAAAAAAAAAAAAACAGAGGCTAGAGTCCACAGTAATAAGTCAGTCAATCATAAAATCAAATGGATTCCCTGTACAGCTTTACTGGAACTGATGAGTCACTCAGTACAACAACATGATCTGGAACATTATTTGTTATCAGATAGATTTTATAGTTTTTTTTTCTTTGTATAATAAAACCTATCAATCATTATCCTATCATTAACCCTAAAAAAATAAAAGAAAATAAGAAAAACAAAAAAACAAGGCTCGGATAGCATGCTATTAACAACAAAAAGTCTACACTTTGTCACATACTAAGCAAATAAAGACGGATGACAAATTAAAGGAAAAACATGAACCCTCCATCGCCACAGTGAAGTGATCTAGTGATTCTGGCATCTCTGACATGGTTTGGGCCTATTTTTATCCCTAAAGGGACATTTCAGTGCACACAATATTATGCACATTCAGCCAATGATCAAATATTTCTGCTCTGACAGGTGTGATCTCTTCCAGGTTAGCAATGCCCAGGTCCATACAGGGGTCACCAACTGGCTTGGTCATTATGAAAATTGTGTGAATAGTTTGCTATGGCCCCCGAAGTCATGAGATATGAACCCAAGTGTACACCTAAGGCACATTTTTGAGTTTCCATGTAATACATCACTCTCCACCGCCATCCTCAAAATACAAAATGAGATGAATATTTCCGAGGAGTGGCGTTTTCATCCCTCCAGGAGAGTTTTAGAGATATATCCAGAAGGTGTTCTGTTAGCTCAGCACCTTACTAAAGACAACTTTTGGATTTTTCTCCTTTATTTGTCACCCGTCTGTACCCTGTCATTACTGGTGTGAACAATGCAATTTGCATTTTCAACTCATGCATGCAATGACTGGAGCTTAGAGTGGCAAGGTGTGAAGAATTAATTGAAGCCAAAAACGATGGTCTGTTTCACAGCTGGAGCTGAAGAGTCTCCCTCGTAATGGTACGTGCCCGTTTAGTTTACTACAAAGACATTCTTTTTTTTTTTGCCCCCCCCCCCAACTTTACTGGCTGATAAAGACATTGGGGAGGAGGTGGGCGTCACTGCCAACCAGTCAGAATGTAGACAGGAACAGGAAGTTGCTTACAGTTGGAAACAACAAGAGTGGCCTGGCGGATGAATCTGAATGACAAGATTGGTTTGTGTGGTCACCCGAGTTGCTAGATTGGTAGTTGGGTGTGGTGACTGTTGTGTTTTAATGTTGTTGATAACCTCACCTGGTTTTTGGTCTGCTGCTGTGCTTTATCTCTGCTGCTGGGCTGCAGGGGCGTATCACTGGGGATAGGGCCTATTGGTGTGGGCTGTAAAGCAAACAAACAAAAACCCCAGCCAAACAACCTTAGTGACAAAATAAAATTAAAAAAAATAAATAAATAAGGCTGTATTCCAAAATAATAATATTCATGCCTTCATGATGAAGGACGCTTTTGGTAATTGGGTTTGCAAAAATAATTAGTTTTGCTTTATTGAGAAATAATTACAGTGAGAGCAATAATGCAAGTGCAGCCATGGCTTGATGATCCAAGCAGAGGATTGTAGCAGAGGTCAGGTGGATTCAGTAAAAAGCACTCACGAGTGATTTGCCGACCCAGTCATATTCGTAGTCGAAGACGTAGCCGTTCCTGTCAAACAGATCGGTAAAGAGCTTCCTCAAGTAATCATAGTCAGGCTTCTCAAAGAAGTCCAACCTCCTCACATAGCGCAGGTAGGTGGCCATCTCTTCTGTAACAAAAGACATCATAATGTCAAATGTGCACCAATTTAATTTAAAATGAATAAATGAAGACTAAACATAAAAAAGGAAAATAGCATTAGGGTTCTACTGACCAGGGAAACTTTCACAAAGCACTTCAATCGGCGTTGCTCGTTTGGTGTCTCCAATTTTCTGATACCTCTCCTTCAAGGTGTCAGCCTGGAAGGGAAACAAGTTTAAATGTTTAAACTACAGCGTACTATATATTTTACTATAATCTAAATTTGAGCAAATGCACTGCTGCGTGAGGTGCTCGTGAAAAGACACAAAATTCAAAACAGCTTTATACTGGTCAGACAGATGCAAATATCTATACGTGCAGCACTGGACTCCTGTATTAGCGCAACACTGCCATGGCTCGCGAGACTTTTGCCACATGCCAAGTGACATGTAAATCTTTGTCAATATACCTCATCTCAACTGTCAATATTTGCTGAAATTTGTACATGATGGAGTTGTTCTTCTGAATCTACTTTATCCACCTTCTAAGCTGGGGTTATTAAAACAGGCTAAATTTCAGCCTCTCCTCCGCTGTTAATAATTCTTAATGTGCTGCTCTACATCAACCCATTCAGATGGACCCTGCAGGACTGTATAGTTTTACACTCCATGCAGGTGACAACTCCATGTGAGTTGCTTAACTGCCAATATACTGATCAATAAGCTTCACTGAATTTTCAGGCTCACTCTCCTGTTGCGTGTTGATGAGGTTTGTTTTGGCCACAGCCAGCCGACATCCCCCACATTTATACATCCCTCACATTCATCTACCAAGAGCTTCCACCCACACAGCAAATGTTCAGATGAGGTGTCTTGTCTTCTAGTCTGTTCCATGTACACCTTTGATACTGTTGCCTTCAAAAAGCAACCACAGCAACTTTGCAGCCTGCTGAAACTGGACACCTGCAATTGCGGCTGTTTCTTAGTCATTTAAGCCTTTTCTCTCAGCTGTTAAGAGGCAAAGAAAGTGTAGAAGGTGATTTCCTGCTGCATCTGATTGTTTGTGCAGAAAAAAGTGTGTAAATTAAACAGGAAAGTAAAGAGACAATATTTTAATACACAACTTTGTCTATTCAACCATTTCTTAGTTTTTCAGTTTCACCCACTAAAAGCGACGCATGAATAGAAGACCCTAAAATGTCACCACTCTGAGAGGATGCTAAGATTGAGTGGGTGGTAAGTATCAAAAGACAAACCACTATGCCACGCATTGAGTGGATTACAGGAGTTTGGTTTATATCAGCATGAGCCAACATGTTTATTATATCAAGCAAATCACTACAGTACCTTTAGGCCTTGCCAGGGAAGGCTGCCTCGAAGGAAGTACATGAACATGTGACCCAGCGCCTCCAAATCATCCCTTCTGCTTTGTTCTGGAAGTACACGATCAGGATGAGAATTAAGTTAGCTGTGAGAAACAAATATATTTTATAACCAGCTGGCAAGATTAACACTGGCTTCAAAGAAATACGGCACAATTCCACTGTTCTAGTCTTAAAAGCATTTTATTGGGCTGTAAAACGAGGATGGTCAATCATGTGCAGTCAAGAACCAGCAGACTCCGGTTTTCACTCCAACTAACTGATTAAAGCAACAAACTAATCAATGATCAAGTTCGACATGCCAAGGAAATCTTCTCCTTATCAGGCTTCACATACACCAACAATGGCAATCAGGCTAAGTGGTCACATGAAGCTGGTTATCAACTTGAGCATATGACCAATCACAAAGAAGGACAGGTCTGCTAGCAGCAGAGGAGCAGACTTTGTAATACAGGTCTCTAAGGTTATTGGTTAGACTTAAAATGTGCAGATGCAAAATAAGAAGAGATGTTTCAAAATAACCTAGAAATGAAACTAGGCAGCAGAGAAATGTGATTAATTTAACAAGCGTAAATTATCCCTGCATCCCATGCATCACCAACAGGTACAGTAACAGCCAGTGATTAAACAGATAACATTACGTAAAATCAGGTTAATGCTGTTTGTTTTGCAATGCTGTTGTATTTGTGAGCAAACCAGTTAGGACATTCACATTAAACTGAATATAAATGCAAATTAAGTTGGCATATGCAAATTTAGAAGGTTAATCAAACCACAGGTCTGTTCTGTTCTTACCCTTTCCCAGGTGTGTGTTAATGCTCATGTAGCGTGCCGTCCCAGTCAGACTCTTGTGCTCCCGATAGGGGATGTGTTTTTTGGTCTCAGGGTCTATGTACTCTTTGGCCAGACCAAAGTCAATGATGTGGATGGTGTGCTGCCTCTTGCTTCCTGGCCGCCCAACAAGAAAGTTTTCAGGCTTCACATCTCTGTAGATCAGACTCTTGGTGTGGACATACTCCATCCGCGTTATCTAGACGAGCAATCAGGGAATCAGTGTTAATATTTGAGGTTTTAAACGCTCGGCAAGCTGAACAGCAACACAAAGCAGTTTGTGTTCAGGGTGATAAAAAGAAAAACCAACCAGCAAGATGTTAAGTGAAGCCAAAACAAACAAACAAACAAACAAAAAAAAAAACACTGCAAAAGCATAGCTGACATATATACACTAACATCATTAGCAGAGGTTTATAAGATCAAATTCTAATTTGGATATTAATATTACCCACAGTGCATGTATCTTTACTTAATTTCTTTACTCAAATAAAAAAAATTAAGTGTTAAGTTTTACATGCATAGATTTCTCTCATACTCTCACATCATGTGACTGGTCATGTTGATGGAATATCTTACTGCTGTTATCATATATAAGGCTAAGATTTTAACACTGGATTTAGTCTCAAAGTAAATTTGTGAAAAAAGACTACATATGGACTACACCTGATACAAGATGAATAAGGAACTGTTTGCTGCATAATTTTGGACTCTTCTCCACTCCATTTCTGGCTCCAATGATAAAGTTTTTTTCCCCCTAATTCTCCAGGCAAATACTTTACAATAGTTCTGCTATATTTTCTGGGAAGCACGAGGTCACAAAAGCAAGCTGTTTTCCCATTTTAGGCCTTACCAGTTGTATGGCTATCATGAGGACGGTCTTGAGGGAGAAGGTGCGGTCACAGAGGTCAAACAGGTCCTCTAGACTGGGCCCAAGCAGCTCCAGCACCATGGCATTGTATTTCCCACAGGGACCAAAATAGTACACCTGAGGGATTCCCTCTGCGGAGACACACAACAGCAACAACAAAGTTAGTGAATTTTGTTTAGATCTAACTCTATAAATTAATTGACTGCAACACAGTTATTGGTAAATATTACATAATCACTTTTGAGAATGAGTTTTAGTTTCAATGTGACACTGATCTTTCTGTTACTAACATTTTGTACCAAAAAAAATATATATATATTCCTGCCAAGTACAAAATAATACCATACAACACTAATACTGTCAAAAGTGCTTCATGTGCTGAATTATGGCCCTCGTTTATTGATAAGAGAGAGTGGGAGGAAAGACAAACTACACTTCTGTTTGCTTGCCTCAAAGGGTTTGTCAGTAACAGGAGTGGCTTAGTGTTTTTTGTCCTCTGAAGTAGGATTAAAAGGAAAGGTGTCAGTGAATGTGAGCAGCACCCAGCCAATAACTGTTAAAAAAAAAAAAAAAAAAAAAGCCTTTGTTACCAGAAACTGACACACCCATTCAAGGCTGTGTGAAGGACTTCTGAAAAATGTGGAAGGATTGACCCGGCAGCATTTACTTTCTTGAAGTATATTGTTGTTTTGACAGTGGAAGTTCTGGGGCGTGGCAAAACACAACAGTTTGCTTTTTCCATGGAACAACACAGCACACAGTAAACTATTGCTTCATTTTTCAAAAAACATGAGTGCATATCTGAAAGCCACTAGGGAAGATTCAAATCTCAACTACAGTTTGTGCCCATGTAATACAGTAAAGTTATTTGACCTCAGGCTGCTGTTTCCTCAGTCTTTGTTGTTACCACAACAAAATGAACTGCCGAGATCTGTGAGGATCCAGCACTATCAAACTTTCTTTTTTTTAAAAAAAAAACACACACACACACACAAAAAATAAAAAATCACACTCAGCAATTCAGAGCTCACTGGGGGGAAAAAAAATTATGAGACCCATGTAATCATGCCACAGCTGCCCTAAATTAACAATATTAGTTATGACCAAAGTCATTTTTATGTCTGTCTGTAATGGTTTATCCACCAGTATGTGCAATTTTAACATTAAAAATATTAATTAAGATAATATTTTTAATGTTAAAATATAATTAGTGTTATCCATGAATTTTCTAATTTACTGTTTTATAAAAAGCAGAAAAAAATAGTAAAGCACATTATTATTTGTTGATTAAGATGTCAAATTATAGTTATTTACTTGCATTCATGTAAATAAGAACAGAAGTTTTTTGACAGACTTCTAAAATATTTGTGTTTTCTTGTTGTTAATGACAGGTGGTCTAATAAATTTGTTAAGTACTGCATATATTACATTTTTACTAAGTCACAAGAATAACAGACTTGTTTATCTTGATTTTGTTGTTGTTGTTATTTTGGTAGTCTTGTAACATTTTGCCTCATGTGCCTCCAGGCTTCAGATCCAAGGTGAGAAAGGTCATAGATTAATGCATGATTCGTGGTACCACGTTTGTGTCTATTTGCATAGGTATTTGGCCACACAGAGGGAAGGATTATGGGTATGCAACCTACACAAACATGCTTGTGTGCAAAACTCCAAAAAAAAAAAAAAAAAAAAAGCACTGTGTAGCTCAACAGGGATGATGCTGTGCATAGGTCAAATTCTGATTTGATGAAAAGGAAAGGGAGGGGCAGCAGAGTTCACCACATATAAGTGTGGGAAAAAGAAAACAAAGATATCAGCTCTTTGTGTGTTATAACTTCAGTATTCTCAGCAGCTGGCTACAGGAGCAATAACAGAAGAGTAGCCCACAGACTGGTTGCAGACCATCATCTACATTTTGTAGACTTCAATGGTTCTACACCACAACAGTGCTCCAAACTTCAAATTTGCATAAAAAAATAATAATAATAAAAGGTTGTTCAAGCTCATATATACAGAGATAGAGATGAATGAGTTGTTTAAAGGGCTAGGGATCTGAGCAACAAGAATGTTTTCTGACTTTAAGACTAGTCAGGTATTTTTCTCTCATTTGAATAACAGCTAGTCACTCAGCTACCAGGAACATGCCTACAGTGGGCACAACTCAAACAAGCACATCTGCCTGCACTTTAGTCTCTAGCATTTCACTGGTGATGATGGAATTGACTGTATTGACATTTATATAGCACTATTCTAGTCTTACTGGCCACTCAAAGCACTTTACACTACAGACCACATTTATCTTTTTTTATTTGTTTGTTTGTTTTTTAAACATATTCATACAGAACTTTATTCTATGCACTTCAGTGCTTTATCTAACATGCATCAAGACCTATGGCCAATTTGGAACTTCCAATTAAATGCATGTCTGTGGTCTATATGACAGATGAGGCAGTGATGACAGATCACTGGGAGGCTTGCTCGTCAAAGCTTGGCCCAAATCTAGAGGGCATTCAAGTCATCCCAATAAGAGAGCACAGTTTGTATTAAAATCTTCTGCTGGTGGATGTGAGCAAAGCTTGTACTCATAGCAGCTGCAAGAAAAAGTCTAAAAATGACTGGTGGTAAAAGCTAGAAGTAACGGGGCGATTTTTGACAAAAATGTAATATATACCATGATGTAACAATAGCTATGCAAAAGAAGATGTTATCAACTCAAGCATAAAAAGACAGAAATCCTCTCAATAACACAATGCAAACAGAAAAGCCACTGCTAGGATAAATGGCTATGACTCTAGGCTAGCCATAATATAAATTTGTACATAAATATAAATTGTGTGTTCAGCATTGTGAGAAAGGCTCTGGCTTTCAATGCAAGCCAATGTCAATGGCACTCTGACCCCTGCTGTCTTGACAATTTGAGACAATCCACCCAATTGTAACTCCAAGCAGGCCTTCTCAGGGAACACAGTAAGAGCAAAGGCTGTATCATGGTAGCTGAAGACAATGTTGCCCTACAATAAAATATCAGACTTGAGGGGCAAAGAGGAGAGGCCTGGGAAGGGAGAGAATCCATATTAAAGATTTAGAATATGGAGTAGAGTCCATTGTGGGGAGGAGGAGAAGCAGAGACTTCCATTAGGTCCACTGCTTGTTGAAATATGATCAGCGCTCAAGCTTGCACAGACTGAGCCTGGAGCTAAAAATGCCACACAGCTTAAAAGCACAACAATCCCAGAAGATGCAGTGAGGTTAAAAACCAGCAGTGTGAGGATCAAACAGCAATACTTTTGTTGGCTTTACTTAAGTTAATTATTAATTCTACCAGATAACTTTAGATTTTAACCTCTGCAGAGGTGTGTGGCTGGATGACACCCCAGCTTAAGGACGCAGTTATTAAAATAATCTTATCAATCTAACTTAGAATAATACCAGCAGCAGTAAACACATAAAGCACATGATTTTGCAGGGTGAGAGCAGGTGGGTGGATGAGCCTCGATGATTGCAGAAAACATTATCAGCAGAGATCCTGTGTCACCAACATGATGCATCATGCCATCAAAAGCCTTCATAATGATTGTGAATATTAACAGTCATAATATTTGAGAAGAGAACTCCATACAAATGACCCTAATTACATAACATCTGATGAGCTGATTCAAACTGGCCTGTGAAATGCCATTAAATGACAGCTAGTCTATATAAACTGGAAGATGGAGCTGAAGCCACTCTCCTGTCCACAGTAGTAAAGTGACTAAAGTAGAATCCAGTGAGCAAGGAGTATCAGACTTTTTTGTCACCAGTAAATTATAATAAGATATGGCAATTAGCTGGTTTGCTACTGATAGCAGGACCAACTGCAATACCAGACCTATTTTCAATTTTGACAAAAATATGCAAAGTGGGAGGCAGGATTCCCAGCAGCTGGGATCTGTTCAGGACAAGAGAGAATTAATAGTGTGCAGATAAGCTCCTCCTGGGCGTTAAGCGCTGAGTAGTCCATGCTGTGACATATTTGAGGCTCTCGGGTTGGGCAGGACTAACAGGGTCACATGTCCCCATTAAGCCAAGTTGACAACATAAGTAGATTTAATCTATCGCCTTGATTCCTCCCATGCTAGACAGTCAAGTGAGCCTTCCTGACATATCACCATGTACTGGGCAGTGTTCAGTTGGAAATGAGGCTTCTCTGTTCAACTGTAATACTGTACCTCCATAGTGTTATGCAAGTAGCAAAAGACTGAGATTAAAAAAAAAAAGAGAGAGAGACATTTCCCATTATTCATCTTCTTGATTTACACACAATGTTTGCAAAACTTGGCAACATTATGTCACCACCTGTTGAATCTGAACATTTCCTAATATCAGAAAGCAGCCTGAGCTCATCCTCTATTTCAAATAAATGGGCCTCATCACAGAAACAATTTATGTGTGCATGCTTCGATTTTCAAATAATTAAAACACAAGATACTTGGCACAGGTCGGTATGAAATCACTATTACTGCACCTGTTTAGAACAGGAGCATACTTTACACCAACCTAAAACAAATTAAACCACGGACGGTTAAAGTGAATAAGCTTGATTATCCTGTTATAATGGTATTTGATATTTATTGTGATAGTCAAATTAATGCTAAAAATACATTTGATCAGTTTCAAACTTGTATTTTTATGGGTCATTACTTTAATTGTGAGAAGAGACAAGGTAATGTTAATAGGTGGGCAGGCTTGAACAGTTGAGGTAAGATTGAAATAATCGTTGACTAATCAATAAAATAATTGACAGATTATTCAACTACCAAAATAATCTTTAGTTGCAGCCCTATACCTGACTAGGCCAGGGATGTAGTGTTCAAATGACAATGTGATGGAAGAAAAACAAAAAGTGGAGAGAGAAACTCTGACTAGGGCCTCAGGGAAAGCTGGCCTGTAGGGTTGTTACAGCAGTGCTACTGCAGCACAAACTGTTGAGAATCCTAATTTCACCCAGTGAAAGTCATCCAAACAAAAAAGAAGGACATCAGAGTTTGCTGCATATGGAGGTCTGTAGTCATTCACAGAGACCATGCTGACCCCATCCAACTCACAATGGGCATGTGTGAATCAGAACTGGACCAGGAAGTGGTCCTAGAAGATTGCCTGGTCTGATGATTGACAATTATTGTGCACGCCCAGGTGCATGTGCGTCATTGCTCATGGATCCAGTTTTTTGGGAAGAAGGCAAGCTGGCAGAAGCAGTGTGATACACTGGGCTGCTTTGTCCCAATGAGTGACACGGGAAGACTAAAACACCCCAACAGTGCCATGTGTGGGATTAATGGCATTGAGCTGCATTGGGGATACTTTAAAAGGTCAATGATCACTTGTTTTTAAGCATCCCTGATGGCTATGATGACTACTGAACAACAGAGGAATGGGGAGGATCGCTTAACTTCACACTTATAGGGCGTAGCATCGGTGTCAACTTCAGGTGGAAAGGGAAAATCAAATATCTTCCCCAATAAAAATCAGTTTGAGTGCAGACAATAGACTGAAGAACAAAGTGTGGTGTAATGAGTTTAAAAAAAAAAAAAAAATGTACCTGATAACCGATATAGGTAGATTTTTCAAGCTCGTGCTTCAATGGGAAACCTGAGATGTATTTTAATGTATATATTTGTAATCAGACTTTCAAGTTTCCACATATTTTAATAAGAAAATTCAGACCTGAAAAGATGATTCACAACATATCTATAACAATAATAGTGCCAAGAGTGGTGTAATGGCGCATATAGACAGACAGACAGACATATATTATATATATATATATATATATATATATATATATATATATATTAGGGGTGGGACTTCAATGCGTTAATTTCGATTAATTAATTACGGGGAAAATAATGAATTAAAAATTTTAACGCATTTTAATCGCACTTTGCACCGTGGAACGTTTCTCAGTGCACGAGTTCCAGGCATACCGATTATATCGATGCACGATGTCAAAAATTCAGGGGCCGCATCCTTCGAAGGACCCGGCCCACAGTCCTTTGCAGCCCACGAAGACCGCAAAGGCCGGAGGTGAGCAACTGTGAAATTGGACGGTCTAGCCTTCATATCAGCGTCGCCTGTCCTCACCTCTGCGTAGCTCATGTCGCCAGCAACTGTGAGTGCGAAGCACAGCTGTGGAAAAGTAGCTGGTTAAACGGAGAATGAACTTTTTCTCCTTTTTGTGGTTTAATTTAAGTCTTTAATTCAAAATAAGCTGTTAAAACAAGCATGTATATTGATTCATTCGTCAACCAAACTTAAATTAATATTTATCATGTTAAATATTTAAATGTGATTAAAATGTGATTAATTTCGATTAATTAACTACAAAACTCCTAATTAATTAGATTAATTTTTTTAATCGAGTCCCACCCCTAATAATAATAATAATAATATGTATATATATATATATATATATATATTAGTTTGCAGTAGTAAAGTTTAGTTACCCATTCTGTTACCTTGATAACATATCTGCAGAACTAAGATAATAAAAAGCAAAGCTAAAAGTCAACAGTGGTCTCACTGAAAGGAGGAATGGCCACAATGTGCTCAATGTATCAGAGGAAACATCCAAAGGCAGAGAGAACCCAGCCTGGACTTGAGGAATCCTCTGCTATAATGAGGGGAAATGGCACATGAGATGACCATTGGGTAGACGTCTTTGTGGACATGCATTGTGTTAGATTAGCTTACAGCTCGAATCAAGAGATTACACCAAAGACAGTCATCTAGACAAACAAGCCACACCCTGTCAGCAATGCACCTTAGACTGTTTCCCCACAGCCTGTTAGAAAGCCAGAGAATACTGTGACCAGGGAGACTAGGGAAGCTATCCAAGTAGACACCATAATGGCCTGAATGCTTGTAGAGGGCCAGCTATAAATAGCCAAGGACTGCCCTAATGCCCCACCTCCTTATCAACAGTGGAGGGTTTTTGCTCAGGCACAAGGAGCCAAGAAGCAGGCACGTGTCACTAAATTAGACCAGGACACATGCACTTTACTTGACAGACAGGGGAGAATCACTGCAACAACAGGACCATTTGGAGCAGATTTAAAACAGCACACACAAACATGCAGCACGTACAGTGGTACAAAAATAAAACAGACAGTGGACTATTTAGAAATGCAAACTTACTACACCAACCCTTTTCCATGGATCAAAAAAAAAAAAAAACAAAGAAACAAAAAAACCCAAAATGCATCTCACAATCGACCAAGTAAGCTTACTTTAAGGAAAACAACTGAAAGTTGATATCAGTATATACTTAATGACAGATGACTTGGTCTTGGATTGGACACACGCACGCAAACACACACACACAAAAAACTTCTCCACAAAACACACACAAATCAGACAACTGAGTAGGGGTGTGTGATATAGACAAAAAATATCTCGGTATTTTCTGTGAATTTGTCAATAGCAATAATAAACAATATTTTGCATTATTTAAAAATGTGTTCGCAAAAGAAGTGCAAGCTAGTCAAGTATAAGATTTAGAAGAAGAAGAAAGAGCTTTATTTGTCACATACATATACATGCAGTGAGATTCATTCTCTGCATTTAACCCATCACACACATGGAGTATGTAGTATACACAGCACAGCATGGAGCAGGGGGCAGCCAAAGGGCGCCCGGGGAGCAACCTGGGGGGGGGGTGGGCTTGCTCAGGGACCCACAGTGATGCCAGCCCGAGGATTTTGAACCAGGGTCCTCTCAGTGATGAACCCTCTTCTTCTCCCCTAGGCCACCACTCCAGATTAAATTAGTGTTTTTGACACATTAACTTAGGCGAGTTTTTCAAAAGCAATTGCACAATACGGAAGACTTGACAGAATGGAAAAAGAAAAAAAAAATAGAAAAAGAAGCTGTTCAGGGGGATTCCTCCTACATTATAGCAAAAATAAATAAATCACAGAAAATATACACCTTCATCTGATCAGAAACCCGTTTTTTGGTAGACTGCTTCAGCGTATTATCCAAAAGTTTGCTGAGTGTGTGTTTTGCCAGACACCTTAGCTGATTTAGGTTTGTCTTGGACAGCGGGTTCCTGAAACTTTTCATAGTCCTCATACTCGCTGATGGTGGAACAGGTTAGTTGTCAAGCTATCCACTTTCTTACAATGTCTGCAAACTGCAGTCTTTTGATCATTGTCAGTCTTTTCAAATCCAAACCACCTCCTCACCTCGGAATTAAATCTAAGGCGGCAGACTGTAAGGCTGGCCATGTCTGAATTTCTTCCCCTGGCGCAGTGTGTTCATTCTTTTCCAGCCTTAGGTGTGCTGTTTAGACAGCTATGCTAGCACACAGTATGGGCGCTCTCAATGTGTACGCGCAGCAGCCTATACTAAAGCATAAAGTAGTGAATGCGTGGAGCTGAGGCATTTTGATTGTTGTTTTTTCCCCCAGTCATTAGCATACTCGATAATGTCACTCACACATCGTTAACATGGCAATTGCGATATTATCGTAGACGATATATATCGCACACCCCTACAAGTGAGCCACTCCAAACTACCAACTACCCACTCCCTCCCAGTGCTCAAGTCTTCCACCTCTTCCACCATCTGTAAAAAGCTATGCATCAGTAATATGTTCTGGTCATTGTTGTAGGAGAGGAAAGTCTGAGATAAAATTAGGAAAAAAATCTTAAGCAGACTTTGGCAGCATCCTCTGGGCCCACAGATGTACAAAGATAAAAGTACAGTAAAATTCAACTTAGTAGAATGAGGCTGGCTGGAGCAGTCTGTCATTCTATTTTTGGGCGTTTCTATTATCTAAAAATCATTAACTTTAGTAAGCCCATAATTTACTGAACTTTATTTAAAGAATGCCTTTTTAAATAGTAGAACTGTAAATACAATTTGACTGAACCTGAAATTTAAATGGGTGGGGTGGACTGTGAAGCTCATCATGCAGGTGCAACTACCAGTCACTGCCGTGAGTAACCTCCAACATGAGAAGTCTGCAGCTGCAGACAAGAGCAATGAGAGGCCTAGACCTCACCAGCCTTGGCAGAGCCATTGCAGGTCACAGCTATGAAAACCCTGAAATGATTTATACTTCCCGTAGAAGAAGGAAGTAAAGTTAGAGCTCAATCTTGTTGACACATCCAATATCTTGACTTGAGATAAACTAACCAGTGAGTGAATTTGCCTTGTAAAAGGGTGTGAAAGCAAATCACTAAAGAAAAATGAGTGCGCTGGATTTATAAAACGAGACAAAATGAGAGAAGGTGGTGAAAAGGAGCCCAATAATCATTTTTTAACTTGTTTTATAACCAACAATGACCAACCCTAACTGAAGATAAAATTCAATCACCCACCCATCTTTGACTACAGGTACTCATGCAAGTTTTCACTTGCAGCCCACGTTAATCTAGTATGAAAATGTCCATTCACATTCAGGTAATCATGACTGCACTGTCAATTAGAGGGGAAAAAATATTATACAAACTGAAGCTCTCTCACCTGAATTTCCCAACTGTTTGTAAAATCTATACTCCAAATGGAGCTGCGGCGCCCTGGATTTTATAGGTTCCTAGAAGAGAAAAGAGAAGAAAGGAAGGTGAGTGTTAAATATTAAATAGAACACACATCAGTTCATGAAAAATATACATGGTCATTACATACAGGTGTTTGGACAGCATTACTTTCAAAGCAGATAACCGCATTAGACTGGCTTCATTTATAAAAGAAAACAAAGTTTTACTATAATTAAAATTAATTTAGAACATGAACACAGTTTCTACACCATGAAATGAAGTTTTACATTCACTGCAACAGTACAAAAGCATTAATTTTTGAATTCATACCCCAAGGGTACAACATTTGTGAGAGACAATCTTGCATGCATTATTATGATTACACTGCCTTGCAATTAACTGAAATACCTATAGTACCACATTTTACTTATTTTAATGCCAACCAGAACTTTAATTAAGTTTCGGGTGAGAGGATAAAGAGCAGTTCCAGCTGGTGTACAACAGGCTTTTGTGATGACATGGCTGATAATCAACCCGCCAGGACATAATGTTCATTATATCGCTAGCTCCAGCTTTGCAACCTAAAATGTAATCTGATTAACCCCACTCTCATGATGACAAGGGCATTATAGACAAACGTGAAGGGGATAGAACAAACACACACCCAACTTAATTCCTTTCCTTAATCTTCAATAGCTGTGTCACAGCCTGTGCTAAAACCCCAGTTTGCAGTCCCCATTTCACACATCTTTGGACCCATGTAAAGCCAGTATTGGTCAGCATACTTTAAAAACTACCCTGACATGCCTAAAATGTTGATTATCACTTTTTTTCAAATAAAATAAGGCTTCATAAGACTTTTTCTAGATAAAATAAGCAAGCAAATAATGATGAAAATAAGGTATATAGAACTGACAAAACAGTATTCAGCAGTCTCTTGCAGTTTTGTAGCTTTCTGCATGTTAATTCAGCTGCTCCACAAACAAAAATATGAAAATTCCTCAAACTTTATTTAGTTGGGCAACTTCACAAAAGTGCTTTGATCATAGAAGAATCACAGTAGTTTCCCATGGGCATCTAATTCCAAAGCACTTCTATTTTAAATTATATAAACTGAAAGCTCAAAGGCTGTTGAGCTCCTGTATTCACTCCATTAGGCCTTTATCAAATCAGGAGCACCGTCTCGTTCTGATGCCCTGCAAGAACATAGATGTGAACACAAAGTATGAGCCATGCTGAGCACGGTGAGGGACTTTACATCCTTTTATGATAAATGGCTGTCAGTGCTATAAATACATTCTGTGGTTTTTGTTTAAGGTGCTTTCAGAAGATGGTTTAGCGGAGGTGGTTTTTAAAAAAACAAAACACACACACACACAAGCGTATTGACCAACCTTGCTGTACTGTTGCCTGTGTGCTAAAATACCACCCACATAGGCCCTGGTTTAATCAAAGTGCCTAATTGTGGGGAAAACAAAAACAGCTGTGATCAGTGTTATACATCTGGTTGGTTTCGCCCTCTCTGATCCGCTGGTCTCTGGGCACACATTTTTTAGGAAATGTTATCCTATGTATTATTGTAGGGTGCAACCTAAACATGCGCTTCTGCAAACAGCTGAGAAAGCTAGTGCTTCCAACGGTGCTTCCAGCAGAAAAACTCTTTATTTATACTACTGCATTTAAATCTATGGTGTAGCCTGATGTGCATCTTCCCAAAAGTGTAACTGTGATAGGTCTGTTTGGTGGGAATACGGTACAGTGCTTCACTCTTCAACACAGCCTGAACTCTCTTATAGTCTCTTATAGCGTTCTTATAGTTTCTTGAAGTAGTCTTCATGAATAGTTCTCCAGGCTTCCTGAAGAACATTCAAAGCTCTTCTTTGGATGGTGGCCACCTTGTCTTCTGTCTTCTGTCAAGATGATACCACACTGCTTCAATAATGTAGGGTCTAGACTCTGAGGAGGCTATTGTGTGTTTTTCTAACCAGGTATGTCTTTATTGCATTGAGTGTTTGGTATCACTGTCATGCTGAAAAATGAAGCTGTGGCCAAGATGATGCATGGAAGATCAAAATCCGGCAGTACTTTTCTGCATTCATAATTCCATCAGTTTTGACAAGATCTCCAACACCACTGGCTGACATGCAGCTCCAAACCATGACAGTCTCCACCATATGGCTGTAGACACACTGTTGTACCTCCTCTCAAACACCATTTCTGATGAGGCTTCAGTGAACGGTAGATGGATCAACTGAAGGGCCAGATTCATCTCTCAGGTCCTGTGTCAGGCCTTTGCTGGATTTTTCCCTATTTTTTAAGGACATGACTTTCAGACACTGTTCATCTGCTGTTGATACATTTTTTAAGCCTGTCGGTTCTTCTGTCCTTCGCTTGTCCAGTTTCCTCAAAATGATTGAGGACACTCTGCACACAATGCTGAGATATACCCAAGTTTTTGGCTAATAGCTCTTTGTGTATCACCTTGTTGGTGCAAAAATACCAGTTTATGCCTGTCAAACTGTTTATCTTTGGTATTTATGTAGATTAAACTAAAGAAATGGGAACAATTTGTGTTTTTGTGACAGGCTTTTGGTAACAAAGTGCCCAGTAATTCATAGGTCAGTGTTAAGTAGCTTAACTAAAAGAAAAGAAAAGAAAAAATACATTCCTCTGAAAATGGTCAGACCCCAAGACTAAAAATGAATGAAAAAGCAATCAACATCTAAAGAAAAACTTTGAAAGACCTCCAGAAAGCCTAGGGAACTGCTGAAGATCACTTTTTAAAAATTACAAGCAAGTCTGGCTCCTTGGAAGCAATACAAAGGGGTGGCCCGAGACTTTTTCACAGTGCTGTGTGAAACACATGTAATTATATCTAGCTTGCTCATTATGCTAATTCATTATCTAGTATTCTGCCAGTACAGACATGCACTGTTTTTCTTGTTTTCATAGCTCTGACGTACGCATTATATATTCTGCTAGTTCTGATCTCTCCTTCTTGCACTTCACTAAAAGTAACTCTTGTCTGAGATTCATCAGCTCCAAGTCCAACATGAACAGTTTAGATTCACTTGTGACACACCAGTGCACAAGTATAAATGCTAACAGCAACATCACCAACCACGGCAGGAATTCAGGGTACTACTAGAAATAAGATTTTAGACCCGCAAGTGCATATTCGTAATAGTATACATGAATATAAAAGAATGAACAGTCAGGTTTTGGTTTGAAAGCAAAGAGAGAGAAAACAGCTGGTTAGACGAGGAAGCACATAAGCTAATAATCATTTGAACAAACCTCAAAAGTGCAATAAAAGTTAATTGATATAACTCTCTGCATGGTTTTCTACAGCAGATGATGGGACAACCCTCTGGAGATTTTATTCATTTATTTCCCACCTTTTCCCCACGCTTACTTAAAAAATAATTCACATAATGGGCAAAAATGTAAAGAGCTACTGTACATGAGACAGTAAGCAATAAAGAGGAGTGGAAGCCTGAAGAAGAAGAAGACATGTGACTACTCTGGGAGGTGGACCAGGTATCTCACGCAAGTCTGGCCATGCCAGGAAGGAGAGGGAAAGAATATATTAAATATATAAATAAGGGGTAAAACCAGATGGCACCAACCCGCAGGACCTTTTAAAACAGCTTACAATAAGAAACAGAGGCTTATAGCAGCTTTATGTACTTAAGAGTCATCTCTATTCCAAGCAGATGGGCTACACTATGGTTGTGTGAATGACCGAGGCCGAGCTACAAATGTCTGATGTAACATCTTTGGATATGACAAGGACTCTTCTTCTAGCACATATCATATTTTTTTTTATCTGCTCCCTGGGCTTACTGTGCATGCTCAGAATGAGAGCTATCCTGTATCATGACAGGGCAGGGCAGAAGCAATGTGGTGCAAGGAATAAATGGATACTCTCACATTACTGTCAGTTAAAGCCCTTAATTAGTTTGTTAATGTTAGCACAATTTTTCATGAAATGTGTGTTGTCAATGAAGGATAAAGAAAATTTCAAGACAAAAACACCACATGGCAGCTTTTTCTACAATAAAATAGTCACATGAGCTTTTTTTAGAAAAAAAAGTTTATATTATTTTGATGTAGCTTGATTGCTATACTTAAGAGTGTCTGTTGTGATTACTCTGAGCTGTGTCATGTAGCAGTACTGTGCCAAGTGTGCTGTCCATGTCAGCTGACCCACAGACCAAAAGGGTCTTTCTCTACCTCAGCTATTTTACTCTGCACCCATGTCTGCTTTTTTTCTTAATGAGCTGCAATGAATTGTATGATTGTAAATGTATGTTTAAAAAATGACATTATGAAGAAAAATGGGAATTCATGAGCACATAACATCCTATTTTTTGCTACAGTTTCACTGCAGGAACTCACCTTACAAGTGATACCAGCATTTAAAGAAAGATCCCCCAAGCATCCCTTGTAGCCCTTCTGTTCTGCAGTGTAGCATCAACTGGATTCACATGGCATACCGATTTTGTGACAGCTTGGACCACAATTCATATTCCAAGCCCGGCAAAATAACACAAGTTACATGAATATGAATATAGATCTGAGACCACCTGCAGTTTTCTGCTTTTTGCCTTGCTTCTGGCATGTTGCTGGTTCTTGAAAAATAGAGCTTGTTCTCAGTTTAACCAATCAGCCTTGAGGCCCACCTAACAGGTATTCAGGTCTGTTCAGAAGTAACTACCCCAAAGAAGAGCACAAAGGTGCTATGCAATATTCAGTGGAGTAATGTGATATTTATACAACCCTTTATTAGGTACATTCCTAAAGGTAGAATGACTAAATATATTCAAAGCAGTTTCTACTCTTTTAATCTTACTGACCACTGAAAGTGCCAGTTGAACCCCAGGAAATTGAACCCTGAGCTTCTGACTGATCAATGGCCAGCTCTGTGGGATCAGAACACATGGGCCAGCCTTTTCCTCCCCATGCACATCAGGGAGCTTTGGCACCATTGATCCTGTTGCCAATTCAACAACTGTCCTTCCGTGGACCACGCTTAATTAATAATCACTGCATACTGGAAATACCCTAAAAGGTGTTATGACATTACATTAAAGTTGACAAATTTAAGATAAAAAAAAAACTTAAACAGATAAAGAAAACTAACCCTGAAAAATGCCAGAACTGTAGATTCTGACATCTTTATCTCATACTAACAAATCTATGCCCATGAACAACTTCACAAGCAAGAAAGTAGGACTAGAGTTCCAAAAACCATGACAGCCATTCAGGAACAACACTGCAGCAGCTTCATTATAGGGTATTTTCATTCAAACTACTGAAGACACCCTGTAAGGGGAAAGATGGGAAATGAAACGGTGATAAATGACTGCTAGCTGTTGCTCAACACTAAAAAGATTACAGACTTGTTGATATTAGCACAAATAGAGCCCTTGTAGCCTCAAATCCTGCAGCTCCAACAGCCTGCAAATGGCACTGAGATTAAATGTTACATGCCATTTGAAGGGTGACTCTTAAGAGCAAAACACTTGAAGCCTTTATAAATAAATGATTATGTCATCAGCCATTAGTTGCTGCTTTCTGCATTATAACTTTTGATGGCCTCCAAAGACTTGTGTAGACAGAGCAGACCATCAGCACCACGCAAAGTCCTCTTCCTGGGATTAACAAACTCTGCATATGATGTCATCTGGACTAAATCTGATCTCTATTTCCACACTGCTGAGAAACATCAGCTCTGGCCTCAGTGACTGGAGAGAGTAGTGATCAACAGACTACAGGAGAAAAAAATAAATAAAAATCATAACTGCAATCAAAAAACACTAAATAGTAAATTACATAAAAACACAGTAAATACTTTGTGTTGCATATCTAGCACCTGCACAAAATGTAAAATAAGAGTTTCCAGATTTACAATCGCATTCAATTTGAAGAGCAATTATATATTTTAAAACAATTTCACAGCCTTCATCTTGGAACATTTAGGATGATGTCAATTAGATACAGAATGACTGTCACTGGTGATTTAGCAGTATGTCAGCGGTCTAAAATGACTTCACATGATTTCACATATTCAGCTGTAAGCACTTGCTGGACACATAATGTCATGTTTTGATTTAATAAAAGAGATTGCCTCTTGACCCCGAGATCATACACTTAAAACTGACTGCTGAAGTGACAGCTGCAATGATGTAATGCATTTCATAAATAAATATCTGTGTTGTTCAGCCCTGGTGACATTGCATATGTATGCCTATGTCCAGGGAAAAGACCCAGCATTATGCATAAGGCTCAGAATAGATGCTGACCTTTGCTTGGCTCCCAGCAAACCATTTCAAAATATGCAACTGACAATGTGACTCATCTCATCTTAGAGCAACTCAAATGTCAACAGAGTGCATCTTTACTTGGAAGCCATCACATAAGCATTACGGGTGCTGATGGATCACTGTAAGGCTCAGACAAATGGAGATGGCTGAGGTGTGCGTAGTTTCTCTATTCAAGCTAGAGGTTAGGAGTTGGTTTTAAAGAGTTAGTGGTGTCCGAGGGCAACAGCTGGCCGATGCCCAGCACTTCTCCTCTTTCAGCTCAGATTTACCGTGCCCAGATGGAATCATCAGCCGTTTCCCAAAAGCCACTGTAATAATCAGGAACTGCCAGGATCAGTCAGAATTAGACATTAATTTTATCTTCTTCAAATTTTTTTGTCCTCAAGAAGATAAAAATTTGTAAGAGGTCAATAACAAAATTGATAAGGTCAAGTAACACACCTATTTTAGCACTTGAGTACAGTAGGGGACTGGTGGCCTTTGACCTATGTACACACTATATGCCAACTGTGAATTATTGCCTGTGTTGGGAGTGACTGTGGGGTAGGTGTGGCACAGCTGAATGAATTGAGAAACAGCACGGGAACTACTATGTTATCTCATTGTCAAGACTCAAAATGGCTTCGACAGCAGTTAATATACAATATCTGATATTATCAGGATTTGAGATCGTTAAAAGATCCCATTTACTGTAACCATAAACTAAATTCCCTAATTTTATACTATGGTAATGGCTTATAGCTTCTAAAAGTTCTTGTTAAACTCAGCTGCTACAAAAAGAACAGGAAAAACAGATTACGCACTGATCTACACAGTCACGGGTTGTTCCACTGACATGAACGTGAATAGGAAGCGTCCTTTGTCTTTTACAGGAGCGAGTCATGGCAAAAATTGAATGAACTGAATTGTGTACCCTCTTATTTTTACTCTGAAACTCTAGCAAATAATTGTACAAATAAAGACCAGCTAAATTTTCTACTGTTTGACTGCAAAATGAAAGATAAGGTTCAGGATTTTTACACACAAATCAGGTTTAATGGCTTTATTTTCTGTTTAAACAAGTAAGCCTGGCCAGCTCTGTGAATCAGGGTGCAAAACAGAAAGGCTAAAAAATTGGCAGTCCTTATTATATAATAATTTCACAACAAGTTTCCCTGGTAAGAGGAAAATGTTTGACAGATTTAAAAAAAAAAAAAAAAAAAAAAAAAAAAAAAAAAAAGCCTGTTTAATTTCAAATCTAACAAGCTTAACTACAGTCAACATGACAAAAAAAAAAAAAAAAAAATGACTCTGTGTCCTATTCCTAATCATCTGCCCTAGATCCTGTTAAGCCCTAGCAATACAGCAGCATATTTGAATTTTCCTACATGGAATCAAGCAGCTTTAGCTCTGAACTCAAGCTTTGCCCCCTTGTCTTGCAAAACAAACTCTCAGATGTAGACCTGAAGTCAATCTGGCTCTAGCTCTCTTTTTAAATGACCATCATCTGATTCTGGTTTGGTTATTTTGGCTCTTGTTTACCACCTCAATTACAATCCTGTAAAGAAAGTCAAGACAGAGTGGTGAAGCGTGCATTCAAAGCAGTGACCATAATCAAAAAAAAGGAGCAAAATGTGAGAAACTGGTGATGCTTTAACATTGTATATAATTTGGCAATACACTGAGTGTAACTCCTGAAACAGCTGAATGGAAAATATGACTAGTACTTTGGTTTGAACCAGGATGTACACTTAGAAGCTACAATTACACAGCACTCACTGCTCCACATGCATACACACCCATACACCATATTCAAACCCATTTTTTATGTTGTCACGATTTTGCAGTGTCAGTGTTTTATGTACTTCTATATAAAACACTGACACCAGCATTTAGGACACCAACATTCCTGTGCAGGTTTTATGCCTGCAACAAAATCTTGACAAACACGGTCTGTCTGTGTGAACGTACTGTGTTGCTGCTGGCTACCGATTCATTCGAGGATTAGCTAGCTGACTAAAGGTAGGCTTTCATATGCTGTTGACATCCAAGAATCTTTTCACTCAGTCCACCCAGCATGCACTCTAGAGGGCCAAAGCAGGGTAGGGAAGACGTTAAAGCATCAAAATGTCACTTGAACTCCTGACAAACATGCTGATAGAGCTTTTGTTCCTTTACAGTTTTTTGACAACTGCCTCATGGCGAGCTGGTGTAAGCCACTGAGCTAGACTGCAACGAGAGCTGCTTATCATGCAGTGGGAGGAAGACATGAGAGTTGGATACAACCCCTCAGATTTCCATCACGACTGACCTAGCAATGTGAGCGGCTTCACTCATATACACCACCTCACTCATATGCCTCTGCATCAGTGACTCAGTCACAGAACACAAGAAAGTCAACCAGAGACAATCCTTCCTTCCCAGACATAGAGGGGAAATTATTGCATTAGCCTGAAAATTAATATTTTTCAAAAACAAAAAAAAAGAAAGAAAAGATTTGGAGGGATGAGGTCATTTTATAATTGCTCATCCTACATTTAGGCCTATCCAGTGCATACTAGGAATGGTCATTTTCGAATAGTCATTAAATTATTGAATAGATCAAATAGTTTGTGAGACTATTTGTTATATTATAATTCCTTATATTTACCAACATCTGTATGTAACTACCACCAGAGGGAAAGGTAATGCACACAGAATCAATTTACTAGCCATTTGTTTTTTGGAATAGTTGAATATTTCACAGTGAATATATCAAATAATATTTTTGCTTAAAATGACCATCCTGCATAGTTACCAGTACTCAGTGTAAGCAATACAAAACATTTCATGAAATACTTAAAGTAACAATCTTTTTTTTTTTTCCCCAGAGTGAACATCAGTTTGATATACACTATTTTGCCAAAAGTATTCACCCATCTGCCTTCACATGCATATGAACTTGAGTGACATCCTATTCTTAATCCACAGGGTTTAATATGATGTCAGCCCACCCTTTGTAGCTTCAACTCTTGCATTTATGGGAATTTTTGACCATTCTTCCAGAAGTGCATTTGTGAGGTCAGACACTGGCTATCGCCAAACTGTTCCAACAAAGTTGGGAGCATGAAATTGTCCAAAATGTCTTGGTATGCTGAAGCATTACGAGTTCCATGCCCAACTCCTGAAAAACAATCCCACCCCATAGTCCCCCTCCTCCACCAAACTTTACATCAGATTGCCAGACGGAAAAGCGTGATTTGTCACTCCAGAGAACACATATCCACTGTTCTAGAGTCCAGTGGTGGCATGCTTTACACCACTGCATGCAATGCTTTGCATTGTGCTTGGTGAGGTAAGGCTTGGATGCAGCTTCTCTGCCATGGAAACCCATTCCATGAAGCTCTCTACACACTGTTCTTGAGCTGATCTGAAGTCCACATGAAGGTTGGAAGCCTGTAGCAATTCACTCTGCAGAAAGTTGGCGACCTCTGTGCACTATGCACCTCAGCATCGACTGACCCTGCTGTAATTTTATGTGGCCTACCACTTTTTGGCAGAGTTGCTGTTGTTCTAAATTGCTTCCACTTTGTTATAATACCACTAACAGCTGACTGGAATATTTAGTAGGGAGGAGGTTTCACAACTAGTCTTGTTGCACAGGGGGCATCCCATCATGGTACCACGTTGGAATTCACTGAGCTCCTGAGAGCGACCCATTCTTTCACAAATGTTTGTAAAAACGTTTGCATGCCTAGGTGGCTTGGCTTTATACAGGTGTCCAAGTGATTGGAAAACCTCAATTCAACGATTTGGAAGGATGAGTGAAGACTTTTGCCAATATAACGCATCATTGCCTCAGCCACATACAGATACATAAGTGTTCATTTGTAGTCAGCTGTCTGGCAACCTGAACATACTCTGAGCATGCTGCTTCTCACTCTGTTTGACCTTAGATCTCCTGTGAGAAATGTACATTGGAGTTCCAATATGTTCACCAGCTAGTTGCTAACTTTGCAAGTGTGCCATTTGGGTGCTGGAAAGGTGTTGTGGGTTTATCAGAGATTTCCTCCTGCCCAGTGTGGCTGAAAACAGGCTGATGGGAGCCGTAACACTAAATTTTGCCATCTAGAAACCAAAATAAATAAATAAAAGACAATAAAATACTCTGCATAGCTGATGGGGGAACTGCAGATTTACCAGAGATTAAGGTTATTTTTTCCTGCTATTTGACTCCAACCAAGCTATCTAATTAGGCTGTCTCAAACTTGCATAATGCACTCGGCTAGATCATTTCCTCAAATAACAATATGCACTCATTTTTGCATAGCCAAAAAAAATAAAAAATTCAGCACCTGTTTTAAAAACCACAATAACAGTGTTTCTTTATCTAAGTAAACATTGTGTTTGAGTGTAAATGGCACAGACAACTACAAAGTGCGTGCAATAATCAGACAGAGTTTAATTTTGTAGTTTGTCCAATTTCTGGAATTAACTGTAATTAGCTTCAGCTGATAACGTCAACTGGTAGCACCTGTCAGGTCATATACCAAAGTAAGAAACCACAACTGTCACTCTATTGCAGCACCACATCACCTTGCCTTTTTACCTCTCAAAAAAATACCCCCCCCAAGTCTGAAATATGTCCCTGCTTTTAACAAGTACTGTCTACATAAAACACTTCTCTGTGTGCACATGGCTGGAACACAGTGCACAGTAGGATGCTGTGTTCATCTCTCTAGATGGCCATCCAACATCAGCCCCCTCTCACTGAGCTATAGAGAGTCATTGGCTGTACAATAAGTATCAACACCACACTACTCACGTATTACTCTCCTCCTGCGTTCAGAGAGATTACAGATATTTGTCATAGCCAAAGGTAGTCATCAACACAAAGAGGAGACTGAATTTATTTGATTAATTACTGGCAATGCCAGATATGAAGGTGGAAAGTATCACAGGTCATTCCTATCCGTCAATAAATAGCCAGCAACATCAAAGGGGGCTATAATTAAAACCAAGCTGCAAAGATTGCAACTCAAAGCTGTTTGCAAAGTAGACTGGTAGAAATGCTAGTAAAAATGTATGCAAAAAACTAAGGAAAGTGGTTGAGAGGGGGCAAAGGACCTCTCAAAAAACAGTTAACTACAGATGGTAAGCGAGAGCGCGCTCTACATCAAGTTAACAATAGTATTAAAATTAACATTTGTAAATTCCTTCATGGATAGAAAGGATTAGACAAGAATGTACTGATGGAGATGACATGCTACTTTACCCTTTGACAAAGCCTGATGGGTGGCTAGTTTGTACAGTAAGATACAACAGCAAGCAGACATTTACTGGTTTTGTTTCTTTAAGACTCTGGGATCTACCCTTGGGAGTGAAGCCTCCAGTGTAGTTACAGCAGTGTCTGTACAGTCCTGCCTCCAACACGTAGGCACTTGCCAGTGTGAGAAAGCACCCAGCTGAACCAAAGACTGACCTACTGTGTGTCCATGAGGCCTGCCAACAAAGACAGCCTTTCAGCACTTAGCAGTTTCCCCTTCTCTCCTACTTATTGCAGCAACATTTAAAGCTATTCTTAATCCACTGCCAGAGGACTTAGTGTACAGGCCTACTATACCAATTCTATCTACCTCTGCTATCAAGTGGCAGGGTGAGACTGGCATTCACCTTTGTCCCCAGATCCAGGTAGGTGCCACCAAAAAAACCCAACCACACAAGGTATTCAGCAAACAGTGGTACCAACTAAAGACTGAGTAATCACTACATGCTGTCCTTCAGAGCTTAGCATTTACAATTTATTATGTTAAAACAAAGCAGATTAAAACTACTTTAGTCGACTAGATTACATTTGTTATCCAAAGAAAAGTGTTTTATTGGTTTCCTGGTAAAATAACAACCTTACCATTTACATACCTCCTAAATTACCTGACCTTAACAAAGGAAGGCATATATTCTATAATAGAGCTCCTCCAATATATGGTTGTCCAAAATGCACAATTAAATCAGGTTTTAGGGATCATTCATAATTATCAACATCCATCGACCCCCATCAACAAACCGTATGGCAGGGGGGAGGGGGTTAACACACAATGTACCCCTTTCAAATAGTTAGAATGTTGGTGAGAACTAGGGATGGCAAAATACCACTTTTTTATGTCTGATACTGATATTGATATTTTACATTTGGATATCTGCAGATACCGATACAAATCCGATCTTAAAAAAAAAAAAAAAAAAACTGTTGTTTTTAAATGCCTGGATGCATTTTACATAAGTCAGCAGTCTCTCACACAACAATCGCTCTATCACCCGACGCCTGCTGCTCCTATGTGAGAAGGTGATTCATTGGCTTATGGCATGTTGCAAATTTCATTAGGGCTGCAATTATCGATTATTTTAGTAATCAAGTATTCTATCAATTATTCAAGTAATCAGATAAGAAATACTTTTTTCGTATTAACAGTTCATCTACATATTTTAACTTCCATTCTGCAGTTTTTCGATATGTGAAACAAACAGTGGATGGAGCAACTACAAAGTTCTCTTTTCTTCACTTGCTGATCAGGTGGTTGATATAGGTCCTCCAGCTGTTTCCCAGTAAAGGTTTAATGGTGGTTACGGGGGAAAAAAAGCTTCTTTTGGATGCTAAAAAAACATTTATTTTCGCTCCACCTGAGCTCACGTCTCTATTATGGCTCCGCCTCTTTGCTCTAGTGCAGGCAGACCATGCAAAACAGTTGCCTGCTGCTGTTGTGTTATCAGTGTTTATGTTGAAAAACTGGGGGCTGCGTGAACGTAATCTTGTAATGCTTTGTATTCACAAGCATTCTCCTAAATACGTTTCTACTGCAGGTCTATATTTAGTCACTTATCAGGGGTTAAAGTATAAAAAATATTTTGACGGGGAAGGGGTCCTTCCGGTACCGGACGATTGCTAGTGCTAATGGCAGCCCTCGCCAGCAAAATGCGGTTATAGCGATCCATTCTGGTAGCTTAAGTAGAGAAAAAATAAAACCTGGAATTCTCAGTACAGCGAGCACAACACACAAACACAGCAAAGAAAAACATGTCAGCGATGATCCACTTAGTGTTAAAGGGAATCAGTCGCAGCAACTGAGAACTTTTTAGAATCTGAGGGTTTTTTTTCTAACTCCTGATCCCCACTCCATTCCAGTAGGTGGCGGTAATGCAGCTCTAAGCTGGTTTGCCAACCAGAAGAAGAAGAATGCAGCTAATGTGGATGAAACAGAGACACCAGAGTGCTGCAGAGTTTAAATGAAGCATCAAAGCAACAAATTTGCTTTGAGGATATTTTATAATCAAATTATTCGAGTTACTCAAGGAATCATTGCAGCCCTACATTTCATCAAGCATTTTTGTGATATTTAATGGATCAGATTGCATTTTTTATTCCTTTCCGATATCCAATCCAGTAATTTAGGTCAGGATCGGACCGATACCGATACTGAATATCGGCTCAGCACATCCCTAGTCAGAAGTATGTAAATTGAGCACTGCCGCCTGACCGCCAATGCCTGAGGCACTATTGTGTGGTCTGCAGCGATATGGCCTTGGGTCTGGCGGATCAGTTCAAAGGCCTCATTGAATTCTCTAAAAAAGGCCATCATCAATTCACAGAAAGACTCTACTGATGATATTAGACAGGAACAAGCTGTGAGTGCGTCGCACCAGGTGTGGAAAGCAGCCAAAGCCCCCGGAGATCAATTCAACAAGAAGTGGAAGCACTGTTCCAAAAAGCCGAATCAAAAATGGAAGCCATACAAAGTAAACCACAGAAAACGATGATGAATTTTATTCATAAAGTATGTACATTAATTCTACATGTTCCTGGCATGTTTTAATTTATTCTGGCCCGTATATTTGTGCGTAATCTGGTGATTGGTGGCTGGCACTGTTGCTGTTGCCAACTTTTGTTTAAAAAAACTCGCTATCGGCTGTCTCAAAAGTCACTAGAAGTCGCTAAAGGATGAATCATGGTCCGGGGGGTGGGGGGGCGAAGTGAGGTCCGGGCGATGCCATAGTGTAGAGCGCTGTATGTACACAAAACACGGCAACAGCGGAGTTTTCAGGTTTCTGTCGTTGTGCCAAAAAGTGATTTCTGATTTTTTTTTTTTTTTTTTTTTTTTTAAATGTATTATCTTTGCTTATATCTTGTAAATAGACTGTGGCGCACAGGATTTATGAAGGGCTTATATATAAAATGAAATGACTTTTTACAAATATATTTATGACTCTGCATTATTACATCTACATTATAATCAATCCAGTCCTTTTTGGCTACTCTTTATAGAACTGTACTGTTTATTTGTTCCAATTTCTGCAGCCCTCTTGACAGATCTCTTGGGGGGAAAATACATTTTTAATGTCAGTGATAGTTTTTACCCTCATTAATAAAGAATATATGAAAGTCCCTTTTCCAAGAAGTGAATCCAGCTTCTACCTTGTGACAGGAGTTTCTCGCTCAAAATGACCCAATATCATTCAGCAGAGATGTTTGACACGGGTTTCGCAGATTTAAGGCAAAAAATTTATTTACAGCAATTCAAATACAATCAATAATTTTTTTGGCAAATACCAGAATTCACTTTTTGGCACAATACCGGCATATCTCCAAAACTCTCCAAAAGTTGCTGATGTCACCAGAAAAAGTTGCTAAATTTGCCATGTGACAGGAACGTTCTTTATGACTCAAAATGAATTGATATCATTCATAAGAGATAATGTTTGAGATATGCTTGACAGATTATAGGTCAACAAGTCATTTACAACAATATAAATACCAGCAATAATTTTTTTTGGTAAATACCGGAAATCACTTTTTGGCACAAAACCAGCTATTCAGATGACAAATTGCTCCACTGCCACTGTGTACATGCCGCCACACTGTACATTATGAGAACATGCAGTACAGTACACATTCAAATCAGTTTATTGCACCATATGAATTCTAATATATCTGTTATATGTCTGTCTAATTTGTTTATTACAGGGTGCACCCCGCCTCTTGACCTATGACAGCTGGGATAGGCTCCCGCAACCCTGAAAAGGATAAGCAGAAGAGAATGGATAGATGGATTTTTATTAGTGCAGCAATAAAATTTTTTACTAGAGCAGAAAGAGTTTTTGATTTGATTTGATTTTTTTCTTATGTATTTTTGATTAGAGTATTTGATACTAAGATTTCCAGCATTTTTCAACACCAGGATGTGTTTTTAATACTTCTATTACATTAAAATACCAAAGAATCAGGTGAAATGAAATGTCATGAAAAAAGACATTTTCTTTCTACTCTTTTGGGGAGGGGGGGGGTCTGAAAAAGAGTACTATTTGTACACTTTGGAAAATGTTGATAACTGTGAATAACCTCTTAGTCTATATTATAGTCTATAACAGACTTGCAAGGTTTAGTTAGGAAATGAGCGAAACAGACTCACTTTAATCATTCTTTCAAGCCTTATAAATGTCAGCATTTTCTATTTTTTAATATATATTTAATAAATGATAAATTAATTTTATATGTTTGTTGAGCATCTGGTTTAGTACTCAAACAAACAGTATGAAGACATCTGAAAACATGAAAGAGTAATTCAGTACTTTTCAATATTTCACATGACATTTATATGCTAAACAATTTGTTTTATTTATTTTTTTTTATTATCATTTTTTGGCCTTTTGTGGCTTTATTTGATAGTGCAGTGGAAAGAGACGGGAAAACGGGAGAAGAGATGGGGGAAGGACACACAGTGAATGGTGACTGGGTTGGGACTCGGGCCTGCGCCGCCACACGGCATATGGGGTTGCCCACTCAACCGCTGAGCCACCCTGGCGCCTGCTAAACAATTAGTTAACTATTTGAAAAATAATTGACAGGCTAACACCTCTGACAAACAGCATTTTTCTGCTTCGGTAATTCACAATGATTATTTTTACAGTGATCACTGAAGACAAAAGAAGAATACATAACTCATGATAAGCATGTGTTAGCAAGTGTTCATAGATAACAAGGTTATTTGTTTTAGTCTGCATGAAAAAGCTCAGCAACAACCTCTGACAAATGAGATACCCTACTTGACAGGCAGTGACACTCACGGGGTTACCCCAGGGAGCTGTGAGATCGGGGACAAACAGAAGCCTGTGGACGGAGATCTATCTGGAGTCTAGGTGAAGAGAGAAGTCCTCTTCATGTCAACGCCAGTGACACCATGAGCTGCGCCAGCTGTTAAGTGTCCTGGCTTTACTATTAGGGCATTCCCATCTCTGGGAACAAACCTAAGAGGCTCCAAAAGAGCAGCGTGTTTGTTTTTTTAAAATGTATTCACACACACACACACACACACACACACACACACACACACCCCCCGTCTGTCCTTTATACACATACTTACACAACCTGCCTACGAACTCACACTCACACATACCTACACATGTGCAGACAAAAATGTAAATTGTAACTTTACTGTTATATGTTGCTGTTTTTCTGTGTATTCTTAAAATTAAGAAATAAAAGCCTAGCAACAACACTGATGCTGAAAATTTATGCCTGCAAAAGACAACTATTGTGAGCATGAACAGAGGAAACAGAAGTTATCATTGTAACTCTAAAAATAACATGAATACACACATTTCAATCCAAAATACCCAAAACAAATCCTAAATAACCCTGAGTCTATAGAATTGATACAGGCCAAGCTAGGCTTTGTCAGGTTTGATGACCTTTTTGGCACAATTCACCCTCTTGTTATTGTATAGTCAGAGATGTTGGGCCCAGTGGGCCACAAGATCCACGTAGTGGTGTTACAGCCCTAATGCCAGATCCAGATATAGCTGGACACCATGGGGATAAAAATACCCAAACAGATGGGAGGTTCGTAGGCAAAGGGGGAGAGGCAGCAAGCACAATTAAAGACTTCAGAAGAGAGGAGGACTGCAATTACAGCTTTTTGCTAACCTCTGCCTTCTAGTGGTTAGTAGAGCCTTCAGTGAATGCCGATTCAGAGAAAATGACCTCCCTCAGAGATAGAAATGTTAAAGGTAATCATATATAGATCAGCGTATCTGTGATGGTGACAATGCCTAGCCCCACCAGCTTCAGTATGAACACCTACCTAAAATGTGAGTTAGGCCTCACCTCTATTAAGCCAATTTCAGGAGAAAAACATATTTCAAAGATCAAAGTAGTACAAGTGGCAACACATTTATGGTGAAGAGAAAAGTTCAAGTGCTGAGGAAATGGTTGAACTGTCACTGACTGCCCCAGAATCAAGCAATCAGAAAACAAACAGGCCTTGACATTTCATGTGGTTTCACAGCCTGTCTGAATGCTACTAAACCAGTGCTGCTGAAGAGAAGAGAAAAAAAAAAAAAAAAAAAAAGTTCATGCTGACACAAAGCAAGATGACACACTGACTGAGCAAAAGGCCTGGTGTGGGATTATTTAATAAGAGCCCACACAAGAATTAACATTATTCTACTGATGAGGGAAAGGTGAAAAGCAAGGAAGTGCAAAAAATTATCTTTACAAAAATTGCTACCGTACATGATGTGACAAATTTCATGAAGCTGTTAAGGTTTCTGAAGGCTGGAGGAAAAAGAAAAACATAAAACTTACTTTCAGTTTGGCCTCTCATTAAAATGCACTTCTTTAGAAAACTCTTTTTTTATTCACAGCTTCTTCACCTCATCCATAAACACAAACAGATCATAGCTGACTCAAAACTATACAAGAGCAAGTCATGGGAAAACAGCCCTGTGTGATTGTTCCTATTTACTTCCTGTCTCTCACTCTCAGTCAACTGCAGAATGAGACTTTGCTGCAAGAAAATAAATTTTAGCATACATCTTATTGGTAAATAAAAAAGAAATAAAATGTATAATTCACATAAGTAAAGCTGTATTTGTCATTTAGGATGCACACTGATATTGGGGATTGGATGTTAACTTGGAGATGCCTGGAACAGAAAGCTCTTGTTTTGATGTTTGCACACAAATCTCAAGAGACACGGTGCACTTACCAATTTGATGGCCACATATTCGTTAGTATAGAGATTTTTTCCCAGCCGCAGTTCTCCAAAGTTTCCACAGCCAATTTTTTTACCCACACGGAAGTTTGGACCAACCATAAGAACTCCAGAATTGGTCCCTGTACTCCTGCTCCCATGTCCAGTCCTGCCGCCTGTCGTCTTAGACATCTTTTTCCCTTCCTCTGTCTCTCCCTTGCCCCCTCTCTTGTCAAAATCCATAAGCTTGTGATACCCTGGCCTCTCCACGGTTATTTTCCAGCCATGCAAACCATAGAAACTCCAATAACAATGGAGAATGTTTTAGGGAGGGGGAGGGAGACAATCTCACAGGACAGAGGAAAGGTGTTGCTGTTAAAATGTGCAGTGGTTCAGAAGACACTTAAATGAGCCGAAACTGCAGTCGAATGGACCCGTGCGTCTATTGGACAGCTTTTCCTTTTTTCTTCGTTTACCAGAGGGGTTCCTTTATTATGCGTTTCTTCACTCCAGTCTCAGAGCAGCATGTCCCTGCCTTACAAATAGGCAGGTGGTGTTAGGATGTGTCCAAAGACACACATACAACACTAGTCACAAAAAGCACTCTGAAACACAGCTACTGCATCCACAAGGCCACTTGGGAACATCTCCTGGAGTGCCTCATTCCTTCTGGTCAGCCTTCAGTGACACTGTGGACACTCTCCATGATGCAGGGCCACAGCAGAGCAGGCAACCAACAGCAGGGACAAACAGACTGGTGTGATGTCAACTGGTTATCTGCAAAAGAAAAACAAGGCCAGAAGTCAGTCTGTGGGTTATGATGTGAACCCAGGCCATCATTTTCAAATAAACCCAGTCATTACTCATTCTTACAACACAAATTAGCCTGTTTGATGATTTGTAAGAAAACAAAACAATTTGGACTACAATTCCAGAAATAAAATCTGTACAATAGCCCATTATACACAATGCAATGCCCTGGCCAACACTTCATAAACAATCTACATATCAATCAATAAAAGTTAAATTGCGGGAAAACATAGCAAATCAATCACAACTTGTTTCAGCAACACTTTGGCCTTTATGAAATTTACATTTTCATGAAAAAAAAATGCAAACCTTTTGCTTGGGTATCACATTATAGCTACTGTGGCTGTTTCTTACTACAACTGAAATTAGATCTTTATGCAGACTGACGACAAGCAAATTCAATAAAGGAATCAATACGAGGAGAACTATTCCAACGGTGACCTCGGACATGAGAAAATACAAAGAAAACATCTACAAGTAAACTTATTTTTCTTAAATGCCACATAACAATGTGCAGATTACAAACCCGTATTTTTAAAATGAAGACTAATGTATCTAATACTGTTAAATAGCTATCTTGGTGTCAGTTTTTAACTGAATAAAGTGTAAAAATACACACCCAAGAGGTCAAGATGAGAAAATTCTTTTTTTTTGTTGTTCTTTTTCTGTGTTTATCTCTTTAAAAAGTGCACGTTACCAGACTAAGCAACAGAGTATCAAAGAAGCAACATCAGGTAAAACAATATCAATCGCAGCCATAATTTTTATTTTCACTGGCTGTGTAGCTTGGCATCTTTTTTCACAACCACATGCAGACATCTCTGCATAGAGCCACTCTCCCAACTCCCTCATGTCCATGATCTAAGATGCTGCTGTAGAGAGCAGGTAATGCAGGCACTAGCTTAGGGCAGCTACTCTTTCCTATGGAAAGGCACTTACACAGATCAATGATTGCTGTAATGCTTCATCTAATCACAACATTTGCATCTCTGGGAAACATTATTGGAAGGATTTAGATACAGTCTGGTCTACAGTTAGCTCAGCTACATCTGGCAGATGGAAAATTTGTATGACCATTACAAGACAAAAACACAGTGTGATCAGATAAGTTTTCTGATGAGTGAGCAATGTCTTGTGTTTAAATAAGTAGTTACTACAGTGGCACTTTTGTGATAGTGACTGCAGCATTGATTCCACAGACTACCATGAAAAAAATACAGATACATCAAATGTAGGTTAATGAAGCCTGAAATGTTTTGTGCCTGTTGTCCTAAACACCCAATATGGTAATTTGAGCACTCAAAGCTCTTTCTTACAAGCCTCATTCACCCATTCATTCAAGTGTTTTTTTTTTTTTTTATTCCTAAGCACATTAACCTAAAGTCACACACTCACTCTCCAATGGATGCACCAGGGGCAACTTAGGGTTCAGTATCTTCCCCAAGGACACTTCAATGTGCATATTGAAGGAGTTGGGGATCTAACCATCGACTATCAAATTGGTAGATCCCCTGCCACCTCTAACAAACACATTTATAATCTAGGTTGCTTGGCATATGAGTAGCCTTCCTGGTCACAAGATAAGATGTACACTAAGTGACGGAGTAAAAGTTATCAACTTGCACATGCCAAAAGAGACAACAGCTCCTGGAATGGCAAAGTGCACAATGTGAAGCACTTCATTTTTCAACCTGCTCGCCCACAAAACACTAGTCCACACATTTAAAAGAAAACCATCATATAGTGTGTGTATATGGACAAGTATAGACATGTTTCTGAAAAAGAGCAATGACCTCAGTATCTTGTTCTCTTAGTTGACTTTTGGTAGTCTTTGCCTATGTTTAATCTGTCCCATTTAAGGAAGTGCTGCATTGTTTTTCCATGACAGGTATTTGACATAACCATCGAGCTGCTAAAAACATACTAAATGACAGGAACATTTTTCAATATTGAGATGGAATTTAAAAGTACAAAGAGTCAATTTACGAATATCTCTCCAAAAAAAAAAAAAAAAAAAAAAAAACTCCTTAGGGCAGATAGTGCCCTTAACGCCAGCTTCCTGCAGTTAGCTAGCAATAGCACGGCCGAAACCGTTTCAAAGCGTATAGATTACTACGCAAATGCCATCAAAAAGCATCCAAAATGCAAATGAACAGCGGTACCCAAACCGGAATGACAAATTTCCCCTCGTCCAACTGCACACATACCTTTCTTTTGGAGCTTAGGTTAATGACAGCTAATTGCTAAGTTGCTACTGTCTTAACAGCTGTCATTTGGAGTTAGTTTCGGACGACCCAAAACACTCGCTTTCTATACTTGTTAGCAGATTTGTTTTCCCATAAGGGATGATAAATGGAAAACACTGTTGTAGAAGTAAATACCGTCGGGATGAGTGTCAAGAAAGGCTCTGTAACAGACTAGCTGGCTCGGCGGACAAGGCCAGATACTCTGAAGCTATCGTAGCGAGTTAGCTTGATATCCTTCAGTCGTAGCCAGTTTGTGTCTAACAAACGGCTGTTTTTACTATTTAAATTTAGAATTAACAGCCAGCGAATGTCAAGTAAACACTTATTTTCACGCTGTACTTAAGCCAACATGTCACACAGCTGAATTAAGCTAACCTAGCTCGTACCTGCCAGAAACACTGATCCTCTTGGCCCAACGTCTGCTTTAAAAAAAAAAAAAAAAAAAAAGACAGTAAGCGGTGTAACGTTAGCCAATTTGTTAACAACACAGTATCACAACAACACTGGCTCCCTGTTAGCGAACACATGCAAATTAAACAAGTCAAAGCCTTACAAGCAATCAAATATTCATTGACTGACAATCCCTGAGCTACATCTACTTGGCTAGTTAGTAAATGCTTAATAACTGAGAAATAACAACGTCCCAAGCGACGCTCTTACCAATGTTATCGACTGAAAAAGCAACTATAATAAAAAAAATAATAATAATTGATTCACCTCAGAATGTCGTTTTTTTCAGTTCAGATTGTGGCTATAGCCATTACCCAGACCACTGCCGGGCAACTCCTTAATCCTAAACAAGCGACTACACACCAACGGCAGCCCGGGATTTCTCACCGCTTAGCTCTCTAAGCTAGTCATTTAGCAAGCTAGCACACCAGGAGCGTTAATAAACTGCGCTGCGGGGCGTCGAAAAACAGCCGCGGGGAATTAATTCCCGTCACCGAAAGCGATATCCTTACCTTCAAATGTTAGCTACCGAAACGCAGTCGAAGTCATGGTTCTGCGTTCGTCGCTACCTTCCTCGTTTGGTGCCTCTTGTCCTCAAGTTGCAATGATTTCACTGTTGTCTCTTTAAGCCTCCCTCAACTGCACCGCGTCATTCGGGCTCACGCCACACGGCGCTACGCTGGAAAACCGGCGCAATCGCTTTCGTGAATAACAAGAAACATCAGGCGATCGTAGCTCCCCGACTACGTGCTCCAGACCAGACCGGCTGCTTTTGATTGACAAATGTGCGCTTCCAGTAAAACTGAAAGTAAGATGCAGCCAGTGTGGAGCTGCTCGGCCTGGGAAACATCTGCAACTACCGTCCTTTAAACAAGAGATAATACTAATACTAAACTGAAAAATATTCCATTACATATAAAAATGAAGCATGAAATTAGGCTACTCAGTCCCTATGTGACTATCGCAACCTATGGATATGCTTATAATAATAATAATAATAATAATAATATTAATAATAATAATAATCATTGTTATTACTGATGAATTAATGGTCAAACATCACTTAGGTTTAAAATATTTTTAATGAGAAAAAAGTAAATAATAGACATTTTTACTCCTTTCATAAATTATAAGACAATTTATGAAATTTGAATGTAAGGAATCATAGTTTGAAGTGCTACTAGTGATCAAAACTGTCAAGTAAAAGTAGTGGAGTGAAAATTGCTGAAAATCTTGTAGCAGAAGTTTAAAGTTACATAAAATGCCTGAATGTCTGCTTGTATTTGTACTTTTTTGTTTTTTAGCACTAAAAATATCAGAGTTTAGGATGGGGAGGGTGGTGTTTTTAATTTTCATTCTGCCGCCAGTATTGTCTCGCTAAAGCTGTCAGCTTTAACAGTACATTAGTGCATTTCAACATAACAGATTCACTTGCACAGCTGTGGACTTTACGCCAACTCCTTTTAAATATATTTCATCAATAAAACATGAGCAATTTGCAGAAACATTTCCAAAAAATTCACTGTTGCCCTGGCTATGGATCATACCAAAATCCTTTCTCAAAGGAGAACTCACAGTGAGTGCAAGTAATGCTTTCATTCTTGCACTTCTGAGCTTGTCTGTGTCGTTAATTTTAACTGAGTGCAACCTGTCCCACTGGCAATACCATTAAGCCTCATGAACTAGAAAAAAAACAAAGCAGGTGCTGATGATTTTATTTAACATTTCTATATTGCAGAGCTCAGTTACAAAGGAACTTCTCTCAAACACTTTTACTATTTTTCCTAATACTAGTACTTGGCAGTGTAACCAGCTATACAACATTGAAAAAGACTGTGGTATTTTACCTGACTGTTGTTTGTGAGGGATTAATATTAGCTTCTTTTGCTCACACATGTGGATGTCAATTAAGGCATAGCCAGATTAGACTTTGTCTAAAAAAAGAACTCTCAAAGTATAGAGTTTTACATCCCTTTATGCAGACAGGTATTCAGTGAAACTCAGACAGTATATTCTCTGCAGCTGTAAGGATTGGCTCTCATAGTACTGCTTCAGGTGTTCACATCAGTTACAGCCCTAGATAAGGATGTTGCACTGCTTTACTAGTGCAAGGAGTCTGAAGGGAGAGGCTACAGTTTTTGGTAAGCGATGACGGAGGAACCCCAAGGGTGAAGTTGTGCTGCTGTATGATGGGCCAGAACACTGGAGGGAATGTGAGCTCAGTGGACAGCACTCCTACAACTGGCTGGTGAGGTGTGTGACTGTAACACTCTCCCGCCATAAAGGGGAAAAGCGGAGGAGAGTGAAGTCGCAGGGGCCATCGTGAGGTATCAGAGTCTAAATCCCTGCTTTTAGTCACATCAGGAGTAGGAGGAAGAGGTGGGATGTTCCTCTCACTGCATGATGTGGTGATGTCCTGTTTATCTGTGGTCCTGACTTCCTCTTGTCCCGCCTTGCTGTGATGTGGAGCTTCCTCCAGACTCTGGTCTCTGGACAGAGGGGAGCATCGCTGACCTTTACGAAACTTTGCCCTCCTGTTCTTGAACCACACCTGGATGAGGAAGAGAGAATGGCAGATTTGAATATGAGGCAAGCAAATTTGGACACAAAAATGATTAACACAGCATTGGAAAAGAGCAGCAAATGAGGGGCATGGCTTAACACCAAAAAGTTTTGTGCAGCAACTACACGCTTACCCAGAAGTTAAACATGCATTTTTCTTTAACTGTCAGTGAGGTGATGGATGAAGTTTGCTCTCACCTGAATGCGAGCCTCGGGTAGGTTTATACAAACAGCCAGCCTCTCTCTCATACCAACATCTGGGTATTGTGTCTGCTGGAAGGCTTTCTCCAGAGCCTGCAATTGCGACACTGTGAATGCAGTGCGGCTGCGGCGCTGCTTCTGCTGGTTGCCATAGCGAGCCTCCAGGATGAGCTCTGGAGGGAAAAACAAGAGTAATACAACGCTTAAGGCAAGTTTTCAGCAACTTCCTGAGGATCTACACGGCAAATTTCTGTCCTCTCTCATGTCGTTTATTTTAAACTCATGTTTTCTAATGATGAAAGTTTCATGTTGAAAGGATAAACACATTCAGTTAAACTAGGAATAATACTTAGGCATTGTGTTTAAATGGGTTATTATGACTGGTGCTATAGCCACATTTTAATGTTGGAGTTGTTTGAGATGGAATTCATTGTACAAAAATATTTGTAAAAAATAAATGAAAAAATATTAGTATAAGGAAGCGTACCACAATAAAATATAGTTATATTGCTGATTTATAATTAATGTATTAATTTGGCTACTTCACTGAGACAAGCAGAGATCTGAGGTTGCCTGTGGAGTTTCCTGAGGCTCAATAAAGAATTATGCAATCTTAACCCACAAAAATATTGATAATTTGTGTTAGCAATCTGAAAGTAACTGCAGTTATCAATACATGGGGCTGCACCAAAATAAACAACACTTGAAATAACCCCAACCATGGTGACCCACCTGCCAGCCTCTCCGCCACAGTGAGGGTGTGCACTGTGGGACCTGCTGCAGAGTAAGCGTGGTACTGCTCCGCCATCTGGTGGCGCAGGTCCACCAGCATGGAGTTGACGCCGTGGAAGGGGTACACACCGCCGCCGGACGTCCCGCAGAAATTCAGGGAGTTCATACTGAACCTAAAGAAACAGAAAGATTTCATTAACTTATCATTGGTGGTATCATTACAATAACTGCCCTTCCAAGCTTAAGTTAACATTCAGCTAAAACCCAGAGGTAAAGTCTCTCCATTACGGCCATTTTCTTTCAAAACGAATCCAACTACTAAATTAAAGGGAACAAGATAACATTTGCCGAATAATAAATTAATAACGACGACATTATTTGCTATTGTAACCACATCTGACATCTGAGAGAGAATGAGCCATCGAAGCAATCCCAGTACTCCCTAAGCTCTCCCTGTTAGTGTCCTCCTTTTTCACTTATTTCACAATTTTTAAACTTAAATTTAGGTCATTATTTAGACTGATGTGCGAAACCGAATTTAAAGTTCTGCAGGTAAGCGATTCAAAATAGCGAGAACTGCATTATGAATTCTGTCGATATTAAATATCAATATTAATTGAGATGGATCTAGGATCACCTTTGCACTCGTGGGTCCTCGCTATTTTGAGCTCGAAATCACAACTAAAAATATTCAGTGATGTGATATCACTGATATCATCGTGCAGTCAGTATACTAGAATAGGAAGCCGCTATCCGGGTTAAGACGTTATTAAAAGCTCTTCTGTCACAGGTATTCCACGCATTTTACCTGAGACCCGTATCCAAAGCAGAACCGTGAGATCCAGCTCCAACTGCGCCTTTTACGCACGGACAGAAGACGGCCTGGTGAGTTGTAGTCCGTTTTTTTTTGTTTTTTTTTCTTAGTCCAATTTGGGCCTTATATCCTCGCAGAGCAGCGCTCTTTGTCGTGGCATGGGTTTAATTCTCCGAAACCATTCTCACCCACGACTATTTAAGAAGCGTTTACCCAGGCTCCTCTCAGCCATTAGCCAATAGAAAGAAAGGTATTAGCCGGGATTAGGTGGGATGAGGGGAGAGAGGGGGGGTTGCAAGGAGCTCAAGTTTTTGAAACTATTGAACTTGAGAGATTTATGCCAAGGATCCCCCTATAAGCGAGCGTTTCATTCCCTCCCTTTAAAACAATTAAAACAATGTGGTCGGCTAATCTCCGAGGCCGGGCAGATTAAAATAACAGCCTTTGATTGTCCTCTCCTTCTCAGTCCTCTTTCTCCCATACCGCTGGTTTTGACAGTCTCCCCCTCGGAGGGGGTTTTCTCTAAGGGTTTGTTTTGCTAACAGGGTCCATATTTTGCCTATGAACTGTCACAATGTGAAGTTAATCTGAACCCTGCTCAGCGAGAACAATTTATAAGCTCCAGCTGAGCTAAATTAGAAGTCTTCTCAGGGACACAAGACCAAATCAAGGACTACATCAAATCACCAGAAAGAATAAAGTCCTCCAGCATCAACCGACCGGTTTGGAGACATAATATTTTCATCGCCATCACTGCTGGGGCATATTTTAGACTATATTTGGTGTGGGGAAAATAAACTTTAATTTCACTTCAAACATTTTTCATTTTATACTTTTATTCCACGTTTAACTAGAGGCTTTTTTTTTTTTTTTTAATGTCATCTGACAGCTCAGGTTCTTACTTTTGACTATTAAAGCTTACAAAGAAGATGCATTTCTGCCCAATTCTGCAGTTATAATTAGCTTATAAAACAATAAATGCAGTTTAAATATTTAGGCATTGTAATTTGACATAGCTAGCTATATTTTGCAGTTTATTTTCTTTTAAAAATGACTAATTCCGTTTTTTTTTTCTTTTAGAGACAGAGGCTGAGCTATCCTGAGACTTAAATTATCAAATTAGCCACGGAAGATATGTTAGAACAACTTTTCACAGCTCAAATTTTCAGGATGAGTTAGAAAATGCTGACCATGGCTTATTCTGACAATTTAATATGAGAGAAGTTTCTTTCAGGACTTTCTGAACTATTTGATTAGGTTTAACAAAACTCCCAGTTTCTCTGTATACTTTCTTCAGGTCCTGACCTGCTTGTCTAAACCAGTGACCTATGAAGGAAGAAATCAGAAGCTATTCCTTCAAGCCAAGTTTGGTGTTTCTAGTGCCAAATTTGTCGCTACAAAACAAACTTTAATCTTTATACTGAGGAGTAAAATGAGGAAACCTCCGCAGAAGAGAGCTTCCTCCAGGATGGACAGAGATTTAATACTACTGAAAGAGTTTAACAGTTAATGCCAATAAGAGCTTATCCCTTAAACCCATTCTACAGCAAACTAGACAAATACAGTGAGGGTGATAAGTCTATGTTTTCAGGCATGGACTTAGTAGATTTTTGGTGCTTGTTTAAGTCCGTCTAAAAAGTCTGAAAACTGTGTGCTGCACTGCAGAAGGTTTTACTTTTGCAGTGATTTAAATGCCTGCATCTAAGTCATTTTGATGTCACGGGTACATTCCTAGACCAAAAATTGACTGTAAAGAAACAGCTCACATTTTTAGCAATATTCAGGGATGAACACCTGGGCTGTTCCCCCCATGTTGTGTGCTTGAGGGTGCGTAGATGAGTAACCACGGTTCCCTTCATCTGCTTCCCATTCAAACACAATCAACTGCTCAGGCTTCCAAAATATGTGAAAATGTTTGTGCTCCTCTCTTCCCTGTTTTTTTTTCTCCTCCTTTCACTGTTCTTGGCTGTCAGGCTATATTAGTGTCCGATAGAAATAAGTCATTTAGAAGAGGCTCTGTCGGCCAGCCCCTCAGCCCCACTAAAAGCTGCAGGATTAGGTCCCGGAGGCCTTTGTCTCCACAGCCCACAGGATTAGGGGAGATTTACTGCGAGGAGAGAAAAAAAGTAGTTATTTCATGGCACTTTCATGATGAAACCTGGCCAAAGCTGTGTTGGCTGGGGGGATTAGAGGCACACAAAGAGTGTGCTTGTGTGTGACCCTCCCCATCCCAGAGCCGCCATCACTGACTCACTCACCCCCCACCCTCCACCCACTTTGGTTCACTTCCCCTTCTGCAGGCCAGCAGGGCTCGTCCGGGTTCACCACCTACCCATCAAGACGACCAGGGCACTTTATTTAGCTTCTTCAAACTCTCAGCAACTAAGTGACCTTTAACCAATGCTAACACCATATTTCATCAGGCTATGTGTCATGAATTCCAAGTAAGGGAAGGTAGGTGCAGTTGGTCTAATCACCAGGATAAAGGTATTTTTGCCTTAAAGACTGGAGTGCAGAGGTAAATGAGAAGTTAGTGGATTTCAGTCCCTCCTATAGTGTTTAAAACCGCTTAAGAGGAGTTATCCTGCTCTTAGAGGATCCACTTACACATGCATGGATTACAGCGAATTGAAGACAAAAGGCCGAGTCACAGCACTGACAGCAGTCTCACCGCTGAGCAGGTGTTACGCAGGTTTAATAACTGTTGTCACATAGCAGAGGGAATTACAGGGACCCTACAGCTCTGCTCAGACTAAGAAAATGACAGTGTGAATAGTTACAGGAGAAGAGCTCAGTTTGGACCCTGCTCGATGTCAGAGAGCATGGAGTTAGTTATAGCTGTTTCATATTTCGCACGCTGCTGCAAGCACACAGCAGGCTGCATGTATTAGTCAGGGATAAGTCAAGACAGACAAAGCTAATAAGTCAGCTTTTAATACGAGGTGGTAAGCCATAAGTAACGGCTTTAGTAATGGTTATGTTTGCTTTGTAGATCATTAACGGGAGCAACTTTTAGGGTGTGGAGTTTTTACCGTAACTTATTAAAACAACAACTACTTCCTAAATCTGTGAACCAGTATTTTTTATTTCAAAACCTGTCTCCTCCTTCAGCGGGAGTCTAGTCTCACTAGTTGTGATGTCCAAAATTCTGCTTGTTTTTAACTCATATCTCTAAGCTGAGTTTGAGGCAAACTAAAGGCCTTCTTCTGCCAAACTCTGAATGCAGATCAGTTTATACGGTGACCCCAAAACTTTTCTGGAGAAGGACTTTGTAAAGCTTTGTAAAGCTGTGTCCATTACTAATTATAAAGCTGCTCATAGTAGTTGTGATAACAGAACTAATATCATGAGAACATTTTGCAGAAAAAGGGGGTAAAAAGCAAAACAAACAAAATAGGAGGAAATGAACTTGGCTTCTGAATCATTTTAGGTCGACACTCGGCTCCACAGCTGTTTCTTTTTATTTGTTTTGTTTTGATGGAAACTGGGAAGCAGCTGAGGCGAGGCAGGTCAGGGAGGCAGCATCTTTCTTCTTCTTCTCTTCCATTTTTTTTCACTAAGAAGTTATTGTTAATGCCTCCTGTTTAACAGATGTTTTATATAGTCACCCCGTCTTTCTTTAATTACTTATCAATAGTGGAAATTTGTACTGACAAGAGCCTGTCAGGACAGGACCTTTGTAGTTGTCAGTTATCTCAAAGGAAGGCCCCCTCGGACACCGAATGGATCGATTGGCACGCAAAACACAATTGGGAGGCCTTTGAGGGGGTGTGAGAGTCCGGGAGCATGTGTGCAGAAGAAGGGAGAGCGGGCAGAGGATCTAAAGACTTCTGCACAACACTCGGGGGAATCGATAGGGCCCACTGGCCTTTGACCTGAGGGGAGAGTGGGAGAGCGGCAGCAGTGGGTCAGTCGGTCCTCTTAAGTCCCTGTGAGTGCTAGGATCATGCTGAGGCCTGACACTGACTATGATACACTCGGGGCTTAGAGTGACATTGACCTGGCTGCAAACACACCAACTGCACACACACACACACGCACACCTAAAATATACACAGAAAGATGGCTGCGGGTTGGAAACTGCAGTGAGAAGATTGGTTATGACAGCTAGAAACAAACTTTAACACAAACTGAGAAATCGATGAGTCTGATTTTATTGATCTTAAATAAAGAGATCTGAATAACTTCTCCTTTACACAACTTAAAGTCTTATTCGCTTCCAATTATCTTTCAATGATCTCCTGTGCAGCCCCTGGGAGCAGAGTAATAAGCAGCCACACCAGCTGATCAATAAGAGGGGCTGAGTAAAGATTAGTCCCCTAATTGGAGCTACAGATTAAAGACAGACAGGGAGGGACAGGCAGCTGTGTGTGTCCCCAGGGGTCAAGGGCACCTGCAGCATGCTACACATGGGGACCAGGGGTAAAGTCAAACCAACAGAGGGAAAACTGGGCATTTTTTTTAAGCCCAGTGCCAATAAACTCTGTGTAAACAACGGGTTTGGTCCACTTTTAAAGAAGTTTGAGATGTGTACTAACCAATGAGAAATGAAGATTACACAGGCAATCAAGTGAGGAGATGCTGCTGAACTTTCACTGGGATGAAAAACTGATGGCGGAATGGGGAGAGCACCATGCTTCTCAATGTCATATAGGCTCTCCATTTGGGCACATATTTTGCACCATAAAATGTCTCTTTTTGCTCCTTTTTTCAGATTTTTATTTTCCAGAGTGTCAATCCTCTTAATTTAATAGTCCTTCTTTTTCTGTGTTGCCAATATATTTTGGATCTTTCTCATGAATTTGACCTTTCTAAAGTCTTTTGAAGCGACCTCAGTAACTTCAAGTTGTGGTTCTAACCAAACAAGATATCTGAGTACATCACTTTTTGTAAAGTGACATTATTTACAGCCTTAAAGTCTAAAAGCAATTATTTGGCCCAAGGGTCCGTGAGAGAAGCTGTATCCAGCTCAGTTAACAACTTATCGATTACAACTGTTTTAAGTCCATCCACGATTCAGGCAGTAAAGTGCTCCTTTGCTCTGGCTCTCACAGAGATAATGCAGCCCTCCATCTCTCAGCATGTGGTCACTTTTGGAGTCCTGGCCTGCAGCTCCCCCCCCTCGCAAACCCCTACCAGTCAAAGGTGATCACAGGGGACAGAGAAAGAGAGGCACTAATCGAATTTGATAATGAAGACGACCCCTCTAAGCTGCTTTGCTCCACATGTTCGAAATCTCTGGAACACTCAATAAACACTAGGAAGCCCCCCTCCCTGTCACTGGAACATTGTGTAGGTATTGATCCCCACTAACTGGGTCTTTTAATACCTGGGGTCTGTGGCTCGGCCTGGGGAAATGCATACTGACATGTGACGGGAGGAGCTTAATAGGCAAACACACCGAAGAAAGGATGGGCCTCTTAGTTTAGCATTTCTCTCCTATCTTTTTTTTTTTCCACAAATTACACATCTGCTGGAGAAAGGAGAACTTAAACCCTGCTGCACCTGCTGTTTAAAGGGACATATAGACTGCAAGAGGCCCAGTCCTGTCCCGAGAGAAAGCTGTCACACTGTCAAAAACTATTTGTGCAGCAGTGGTGGAAGAAGTCTTCAGATCTGAACAACAGCATAAACCCCACCACAAGGTAAAGTCCTGAAAAGAGAGCCCAGCTTCAGCAAGAAGCACCAAAATGCACTTAAAGTTTGAGTATTTGCTACGTGCACAAACAGCACCTGTGAACCTTAGGATGTATCCAAAGGGGAAGGAGCATTTTACTCTTGCCACTTGAGCTCATTTTAACAAGTGCACTTAAAACTCATGCAGGAATTTCACAGAAACAACAAACACTTTCCTCTTTTAAATATTTTCTTTTTAGTTCTTTTCAGCCACTCAAGAGCTCATGAACATGATTTTTTTATCTGACTGTTCAAATGTCGAGTTCAGTTTGTTAAATCAAGCTTTGTAGATCGCTCAAGAAAACATGAATATCATATGTTAAAGTCTCCCTTCATGGAAAAAAATAGAGAATTGTAATTGTTGACTTTTTGAGCATTGCTGTACTGAAAGGTGTGTGTTCAGTATTTGACACCTAAAAGACTGTTCACATGTTGGTGTGCGTGCACCTGTAGGTACAACTGGATATTTAAACCCATGGAACACTAAAGCCTCAGGACAGACTTTCAGTGACGTACGAACCGTCTCATATACAGTGGTTGCACCATGGCCATTTTAAAAAGTACTTATTCATATGGTATGGGTTTTTAAATGTAGATGCCATTTTAATCTTCTCTAAACAGGTTTACGAAGTTTTTTAAAGCAAAAATAATGCCAAGCACTCATTGTTATTCAGAGCACTTTTAATTCTTGAAGGGGGTCTACTAAGTAAAAGCTTTAAATAAAAAATGGGAATCATGGGTATCATACACTCAATTTAACAGTCATAATTTCATGTCTTATCCTCATGTGACTCGCAGAACTGACTCCTAAAACTGAGAAAATGGAAATGGAAAGAAAATGTGTCCTGTTTCATTTATTAAACTTGTTCTGCAAGCTTAGAGCAGTTTTACATTTTTATGGCAATCTAAGTTTAATAAGGTTCTCCCACACTAACACTGGGCCCAGCCTCCATTTGCCCCTGAAACACTTGAGTTGTGGGTCTCACAGATTTCACGCAAAGTTGGAAACATGCCGACATGACTGCATCATATCATTTCTGCACAGATGTCAGCTGCACATTCTTTCCGCCAATGTCCAGTTCTACCACATTCCTGAGGTGGTATCGGTTCCCAACTAGGAACATCACCGAATTCATTGCCATAAACTTTTACCTGGCGACATGGTGCGTTATGATGCCGGGAGCTGCCGTTAGAAGGTGATAAAAAGGTCAGCGGCAAACTCAGATACTCATTCAAACAATAATTGGCTACCACGAATGGACCCAAAAGACAGGAAAGGAAGCATCGATTGATGACAGCACGAATAATGAGGTGTACAGGTGTTCCTAATAAAGTGGACACTGAGTGTATGGAACCAAAAATCAGATAAATGTAGTGGAGTTTAAGAAGTGCAATACTTCCTTGTGGAAAGCAGAGCAACAAAAATACTTGCACATATACTTAGTGTTAAAATGAGAAAACACAACAACATGTAGTTTTAACTAACACATTTTAATAGAAAAAGATGAACCCAAAAAAATGAATACAAAAGGAAAACTGCTTATTTACAGCACTGGTAGTTTTTCAGTCATTTCCAACATAAACAGCACAGGTTAGCTGATGCTCACTAAATGGTAACTTGTTTGCTGTTAATAACCAAGACTTAGTTTAATGACACTAAACCTAATTTAGTAATTTTGTGGAAGAATTACATGTCATACCTGCTGTCACAACTATTCCCGTGGTTTCATGCAGTGCCCATGACACAGAGACAACGGTGGATATAGTGAGTATTTTGTCTGAACTTTAAAATACAGATATAATCCTTCAACTATACCAAACCAAACAGGCAGACTTCACATGTTTTTGTTTTCCAATATGATCAAGTATTTCTCAGATTTGAGAGCCAACCAACAAAAATAACTCTGTTAGAAATGCCTTATAAACACATCGTCAGTGACAAGAAACCTGGTGCAACATGAATAAGTGCATTTACATCGCAACGTTCGAAGGACTAAAGAGATCAAAGCACCTAAATGTAACTAAAAATAAGTAACACATCATTCATTACAACACACATGAGGTACTCAGACTTGGGCCCTAAACAACAAGAGCATTTCTATAGTGCAATTTAGGCTGAAGATACAGCCTGGCATGAATATCGTTAATTTCCTAATGTTCAGTGGACAATGACCCAACTTTTCAACTAGTTCTCCTGTAGAGTAGTTTTATTTATGAATAGGTTTGAGGCCTTAAACAGAAATACATGTTAACTTACATTTTATAGAACTGAAATAAAAATTAGCAAATGAAAACATTGTTAATTGAGGCTCCTATTGCTTTGAGGGGGCTGACAGCTCTCATCTCAAATACAGTAGACAGCATCAACACCGAGCTTCTCTCAGGCTTTTACTGATTAAAATGGTCTGTCCACCTGCAACCGGCACGAAAGCAGGAAATCATACTCAAGAACACAGAGCAGAGAGGTCAGAGGTCATCTTTTGACCTTTGCATCCTCCTTGATCTTCCAAATCATCAGCTCCATGCAGGCAGTTGCATCTTCGCTCGAATCGTGGCCTTCCACTGAAAACATACAAATGATTGATTTTTGTTACCTCAACATTGCAAAATAAAAGCTCAAAAGTTCAAGCTTATAGTTAGGGCTGGATCAGGTGACCACAAACCATCCTGCAATAGGCCAAGGCTGCTGAGAGGGGGAGAAGTGTTTCTTCTTCACTCACCTCTTCACTCTGCACTTAATGATTACGTAGTTATTATGAATCACTGGCTCTCTTTCACAGTTTGTCTTTTGTCCCGCCCGGTCAAGGCAGATGACTCCCCCTCCCTGAGCCTGGTTTCAGTTTTTCCTTCCCTCCGTCGCCAAATGCTTGTTCGTAGGTGGTCATTTAATTGTTGGGGTTTTCGCTGTAATTACTGTATGGTCTTTACCTTACAATTTAAAGCACCTTGAGGCGACTGTTGTGATTTGGCGCTATATTAATAAAATGAATTGAAGTGAAAAGACCCTAAAGAAGTAACACACTTCCCACCACTGAGGATAGCAGAGATGAAGAGTGGGCCACAGAGATTTGAGATCACATTTGGATCATTGCTTCTCAAGGTATGTAATACAACTTTAATAAGTGGAACTCCCCCTTTATGCAGGTCTTTAAACTCAAACAACCCACAATGTGATTGACTTAAAGGCAGGATGAAAATCTGGATTTATCATGAAAAGCAGCAAAAAGACTTAAGCGCTTAAAATGAAGGCAACTGGACTTCTTTTTGGTTTGTGAAGACATTTCATGTTTTATCCAAGAGGCTTTTTCAGTTCTAAAAGTTGACAAACCCAGGAGAGCATGCAAACCTTGGAGGACCACCTCCAAGAGCACAACCCCCACCTGACTAGGGGTTAAAGACCTGTGAGGCTCTATCCGTTTTTAGAACTGAAGAAGCCTCTTTGATGAGAGGTCTCACGAACCAAAAAGAAGTCCAAGTTCCCTTCATTTCAAGCAACCTGAACCTGCATAGACAAACGCAGGAAAGACAGTTTCTAAAGGGGAAAAAAAGCATGTTAAGGAACCTATTATTTTCCTGGAGCCGTTTCATTCATAGAGCTTCATATTCCAGGTCTAAAGCAGTGATGTCTCCCTAAAGCTGCGAGGTGTTTCAGTAAACTGTACTGAAAAGCCTTTAAACACTCAGGCTTCTGCAGCGACATCTGCTGGTGACACGGCCAAAGTGCAGCCACGTAAAGACCCATTTGTTAGACAGTGCTTCATCCTCTTCACCAGCAGAATTAAAACTTGTGTGAGATGAGCTTTATCTGGAGGCCCCACCTGAAGACACTAATGAATTTAAATTTATAGCTGTTCAGTTTCATTTTATTGGACCCTCCAGGTTCACTACATTCCTTAGCGACTCCTGTTACAACTTGTTATAACTTTTCTAACTATAATTTCACCCAAAGGACCAACTGAAACACCAGCCATCTGAAGAAAAGACATTTTTTATATTCTCACCAAAAAGACAAATATTTACTCCTTTAGTCTTGAAAAATGGTGTGTGTGTGTGTAAGACACACACACACACACACACACACACACAATGACTGCAATTTTGAATGGGATGGACAGCAGTGCAGTGGTTAGCACAAAAAGAGGTTCTAGGGTGGAAACAACGGACTCGCGTGTTCTCCCGGTTTCCTCCCACAGTCCAGAAACACGCTTGTTAGGGAAACTGGTGAGGCTAAATTACACATGAATCAATGACATCGTTCTCACCGTTGTCCTGGATGATGCGTTTGAGGTGATCGGCCATCAGGCTCTTCAAGGCACGCTTGTAGGGCAAACCAAGGCGGTGAGGAAACACAATGGCCGTGTCTACAACTGAACTGTGGATGAGCTGGAATCAAGACAGAAAAGCACACATCAAAGCTTTTTTTTTTTTTAAATTAAAAAAAAAAAAAAGCTTATTAAATTGCAGTGGCCATTTGGTAAACTTGTGGTTCCCAAACATTTGAGGTAATTTAATACATTTTAAGCACAGGAAAGACATCCCTTTAAAAAAGAAAATAAAACTGGTTTAGATATTTTCCAAACATGAAGAAGTAACTCACTTTCAGAGCGAGGAGGTCGCTCTCCAGACTGTGTCCTATGAGGATGGATTCAGCACTGAACATAGAGAGCAGCACAGCCTGAACATCTCTCAGGGTGATGGTGGCGCTCTCCAAATCCTCCGCCGTTACACCTGAAAACCTGTAAGACACAAACAAGATAAAAAATAAATGTGATTGTTTCAAACACGTTGACAGCACATCTAAAATAAGTTGAAATTTGTTTTCATTACTAGTTTAGTTCAACAGCAAAAACAGACTCTTATATTGTCAGGTTACTGGGACAAACAGAGGATTCACCGTGTGTTGTAGTCAACCACTTTGCTTTCAGGTTTCACAAACGTGTCGTAGATAACTTTCATCTCAGAGTCGATGACCGTCACCCTGGTCAGTTCCAGACCCTGCTTTGTGTAACACTGTTTCCAGTCATGAGGGGAAAAATAACGAATAAATGACAAGAAACAAAGTGAAAATTATGAACATGTGCTGGGTCTTGTTTCTCCAGAAGAGAAGCTCAATAAATTACTCAATAAATCAGCTATAGTAATCAAAACACACAAAGATGATGAGATTTTTAGTGTTTTTGTTTGTTTTGTTTTTTAAATAAAGGTCCAATGGACTCACCATCTCACAGTCCAGGGCAAACACCCCTCCGTTTCCATCTGGAGGCCGAGGTTTGCTGAAGGTTGACACGTAGCCATCTACTGATTCTTTTCGCCCGTCCTGGACGTGTTGCTGTGGGGATATGAAATGGTTTAGGTCTGAGTATGGTCAGGAAAAGAAAAACAATGATAATACTTGCTTTATGTGGACAAATATTTTACATTTTCAACTGGAAGGCACAACTATAAAGGAAGCTGACCGACCTTTGATTCCTAATGGCAACCTCTCCTCCCAATTTATATGCAATTAATCATTAACATACTGTAGGTAAAAATATAAGGTGTATAATATAAACACCTTAATGAATTAATGCCATTAAATAGGAATATGTGTAATATAAAGTATTAAACAGGGAAAGTCAAACAGCACCTACATTCAAATGAGACCCTAAAGCATAAAAATATATAAAACATCTGCAACAGAGCAGATCAATCTTTAAGTCTACCTCTGCTGGCTTTTTATTAAGCAATGCTCCATGGCTGAACCTTCTTGCTCACACCTGTCATAAAACCACTCCAGTTTAAAAAGAAAAAAAAAGTTTAAGATACAGAAAAACGAGTGATAGTAGTTATTAATCTCTTGCTAGATAAGAACAGGATGAGTATGATGCAAAAGTTCCTAACTGAGTAAAATGACCTGGAAGTAGCCGCATGGCAGTCATAATAAGAGCTGCACGAATTATTTGAATATGAAGCAAAGGGGCCTCAGTGTTCCCTTCCCACAGCTCAAAGCGATGCATTACCCTACTGTGATTAAAAACGGACAATCAACAGAAATAATGAGTGACTTGTATCATGTAAATGGTAATGGTGGGCTTTTTTTCCATTTCATGCCATAACCTGCTGATAAGTTTCAAACCGATGTTTAACCCACAGCTGAACATTAAGCTGCTTTAATAAAAGCAGCTTCTTATGAAGTTGTTGCCTTGGGTGAAGTAGGCAGGTTCATATATTTAAAAAAAAAAAAAGCTCCATAAATCAAGATTATGAGCTATATTAAAATGACCAAAGGGAGTTTAAGGCTCACTGTAATTTAGTTTGTATGATTTATGTCATCAGTTAAAAAGTTAGAAGTATCAGAGAAAAGCCTTAATAAAGGCAGGAGACACACTGAATCGTCTCTACAGCAGGAAGGGAAAATATGAGCGAACGGGACGAGAGACTACTCTCACTGTGAACAGCACTGCTTTTCACTCTACAGGCTATAAATTCTTTTTTTAATACTCCAACTCTGGTAATGAAGTTTTTCCACCTGTGGCTCACTTTGATTGCTTAATTCCAGTACTGGAGAGTGAAGTACCTATGGTGCACTTTTTGTAGTCCATTTCCAGGAGGTTGTAGTTTTACCACACTGGACTCACGTCAACAACATCTGCAGTTACATGACAAAGCAGTCTTGTGTAAGTGGACTTCCTGAGCACCACGGCTCTCTTTTCCTAACTCACCAAGACATCTCCTTCCCATCTTTCCTCGGCCTTATGACATTTTCCATTTAGGTCAAGGAAAAGTCATTAAGACATGTAATGCAGGGAATTCTTCAGACTATTCGGCAACAAACCAGTTCTTATCATGGCTGCCACTTAGCTACTTCCTGGTCATTTCTCTTAGAAACCTTCAAAAAGAAAAAAAAAACAAAGAAACTGTTTGTCTGCAAATTTGTGCTTTTGTTTTGTTACCTGTGCTTTAGGGTTTTCAAACCCTTTTTAATTGTCATTTTTGTAAAGTTTCAGACTCATCCTAAAATAGATTAAATTATTTTTTTTATCATCAATCTAAACGTGATACTCAATAATGACAAAGCAAAGCAGGTTACTGAAGAGTTTTGTTCATCATCCATTCTCTTCCACTTATCCTATTCAGGGTTGCAGGGGGACTGGAGCCTATCCCAGCTGTCATAGGCAGGGTACACCCCGTACAGGTCGCCAGCCTGTCGCAGGGCCAACACAGAGAGACAGAAAACCATTCACACCTATGGGCAATTTAGAGTGACCAATTAACCTAACCCCAGTAAGTGCATGTCTTTGTGCTGTGAGAGGAAACCAGAGTACCCGGAGGAAACCCACGCAGACACGGGGAGAACATGCAAACTCCACACATAGAGAGAGAGGCCTGGGCCAAGGTGGAATCAAACCCAGGCCTAGATGTCATTCTAGCTGTGAGGCAGCAGTGCTAACCGCCATGCCACCGTGCTGCCCAGTTTTGTTGATTTATTTATTTAATTCAAACATACTATCAATGTTAGTGTTTAGATTCTGGGAAGCACCACTGAGTTCTGGTGCATCCTGTTTCTCTCCATGCTTCTTCAGATGCTTCTACAAATTAACTGCACTCAGACCACCTGTCTCCATTTGAATTTATTGGCCTATAATAAAGATACACAACTGTCCGAAGTTCTCACAGTTGCTGATGTATGTCAGAGTGGAAACCATGAAGTCAATATAATCTGTAGACCTGCAGGACAGGACTGCATCAAGCTACAGATGTGGGGAAGGATTTAAAAAAAAAAAAAAATCTGCAGCATTAAAAAGTCTCCAAAGAGAATGGTGGGAAACATGAACAGTCTCCCTACTGGCCGCCAAACCAAACTGACTAATCTGGGATGAAAGGAGTTGGTTAGTCAGCTAATCGTGAATCAAACGGTCACAATGAATCCAGAGCTCCTTTATGGAAAAGAAAGAACCTTACAGTAGGAAAAACAACAGAGTCACGTGCCACAAATCAGGTTTTAAGTGGCTAGAGAGAAAATGTTTCTCACACTGAAGACACAGAATCACCCACTGTGAGTGGGGCTAGAAGGCAGCCCGATGAAAATTGGGTCATAAGAAGAAAAATCCTTTGGTCTGATGAAACAAAGGGTGAACTATTTTAGAGTTCCCAAGGGCATGTGTTGATGAAGCAAGGCACTTAGCATCAATTCGTGAATACAGCTGCTACAGTTAAAAATGGCTGTAGCAGCATTGTGCAATGGGAATGGTTTTTCTGCAAAAGGGACTGGAATATGAGTCAGAATAGATGCAAAGATGGATGCGGAAAGCTTCAGAGCATCTAAGTGAAAACCTTACCAGGCCGGGGAGAAGGCTTGCATTTCAACAAGACAACCACCTGAAACACACCAGCAAGAAAAGTCCTTGGGAAAACTGAGAAGGAGTGAACCCAATCAAGTATCTCTAGAGGGAACTGAAAGTGGCCGTGCACCAGCCCACCCCCCCACCCCCAGCCCGTATGAGACTGAGCAGTTCTGCCAAGAAGACTGGGACAAACTTTGTTTGTAAGAAGACTGCTGAAGGGACTTTAAGTGCAAAGTGAAGGGTCAAAATATTTTAGCCTTCTTTTAATGCATTATTTACAATATTTTATTAAATACAGAGTGTATTTAATATGTTTACATTTAACCTTTTTGTTCTTTGCCAAAGTTGGGGACTGTCAATTGTGTGTAGATTGCTGAGAACAACAGAATCCATTTTAAGACTTTCTGAATGCACTGTGTTGTCGTGATTTCTAGAAAAAAATCATCATACTGATCAAAACGTGGCAGTTATTAACAAAACACAGTGGGAGCACAAAAGTATGTGTACCTGCTCTTCATACAACTCAACTAAGATAAAAATCCTTTTAAGGGAGTGTTGTCATTTCATGTAGTGGTGGTTTTTTTTCTATGATACCTTGGCCATTTGGCAACCTGGAGCACCCACAGCTGCAGCACAACAGCTGTAGTTGGTCTCCCAGCCTCCAGCAACTTAAAGAGAGGGACAGGAGACAGATAGGAAGTAAATATAAAGCTGAAAGGAAAGGCAATGATCACTGACACTGAAGACTGGGAGACTGATTAGGATGCCGTTTTGTTTAATAACCATTTGCACCAAGCAACCATACCTTTATGTCTGCGTAAGCGTCCCCAGTGATAGCTACATTCCTCCTTCCGCACGCAGCTGCCGTTGATGTTGACCTTATACTCTGCACCACATCGACAACATATCTTGGAAAACGCTGCAAAAAACATAGAGTCCGTGAGCTGAAAAACCAATTAACTGCTGGTTTACAAGCACAACATGAATTCACAGTATCCATCACCAATTTGTGATTAACAGATTAAGAGAGAAGCGGGGTCACGCTGTCACTCACAGTCTGTGACGGCCTTTTTCTCTGGCTGGTTGTAAATGATGGCCTTGCCGGCAGCGTCCGGGTTCGGCCTCGGGTATCCGTGCTCCTGGAGCTGCTCCTCTGTCATCAGGTACGCTTTCATCTTCCTGTACAGTGTGGCTCCTACAGGGAGACACGGTCACCTAAATGCTGTCTTTTTTACGTTGACGTAACAAATATGCACTGAAAATGTGAACAAACACTGGATGACAACTGCAAGCATTTAATATAACTGCTGCTCTTCTCGTGGCACACAGCTCGAGTGAAAATAAACCTTGACGGTCGATTCAATTTAGCTTTTTTACTCTTCTATTAAAAGGATTTATTAGCTCCTGTTGATCAATGAACAATTCTTTTAGAAAAAAGTCTAGTAAACATGTTCCCTCTGACGTCGGGTCATGGGGCAGGTAGTTAGTGGTAAACAGGACCGTGATGGTTGTCACAAGACCATCTGAACAGCTTCACTGTTAAAGCAAAAGAACCTCAAAACATCAGGGAGTACATAAGTCTCTACTTGATACAAAGATTCTTTCAGCTTCCTTTCCTTTTACTATCCTAAATTTTTGACTTCATCAGATGTATAATCTTAGAGAAAATAAATTAAAAAGAGAAAAAAAATTATGTTCCTAACAATTCCAGAGGAAGACAGCTGAAAGCGTGACCATTCGTGTGACCATGAACAAGATCATTTATTCTGGACACAGCCAGAATAAATGACCAGAATAACTCATCCCTCACCAGTGAGTTTCTCCTCCTGTTGTTTACCCATCCTGTTGACAGTGAAGCTGGTTGTGGCAGCGAGACGACCTCCCAGAACTTCTTCATGGGACTGTGGCTTCCTTTTAGCTACTGACCCCGGGTCCTCTGTGGGGTGGGAGTGGGGGGCAGGGGGTCACAAAATGAGAAATGTGATCCACTGAATTTTGTCTGACCACAGTATACACAACCAGCACCGTTTTTTTGTTCAAATTCTTCAAATGTGAGGACATAAGCTGATAAATAAATGTATCATGTATCATAACTATTGTAATGCACTGTATATGGAAAAAGGGGTACATCTGGTTCCATTCCTTTTGTTGTCTGTATAGCTTCATGAATATAAATAAAAAGCTCTGTGCTCTCTGTGTACTGCAGTCACTGTAACATACATAGGAAATGGCACACTGTGCATAGACTGAGGTGACATACTGCTGGCAGGAGACGGACTCGAGCTGCTTTTGCTCCGGAGCTTCTTCAGCGTGTTGACAGCGACATTGAGGTAGATGTTCTTACTGCTACTGCGTTCATACACCAGCTTCTCCTCATCAAGGGCCTGAAACAAGATATCCACTTACACCACTGTAGTACACTGAGATTTATTAATGATTTAATAATGAGGAATCCCCTAATAAACACGGTTTATCCATCAACAGACACGTTAATGCTACACATGGTATAAAATATGGATATAGCTAGCATAACATCACCTACTGGTTTCTTGAATCCTGTTTTGAAGCCTTGAGATGAGCATTTCAACAGACACCATCACAGTTTCAAAAAACCCAAATGTGATGAGGAGGGTCTGACTTGTGACTGACAGCTTGTTAGCCAATGAGTGTGCGGTTTCATACTACAGATAATCCTCCATTTCATGATCAAGATTTTCAAAGCAGACTTAATTTTTTATTCAATATGACCCACTTTTATCTTGAACCACACTGATCACAGTCCAGGGTGCAACTCTTTCAAATGTCCTGTTCATACCATGTGGAAGGCGTCATCCTCTGATCGTGAAAATTTGACACATTCGTCCATGAAAGCGTTGAGGTAGCGCTGGCGGATGTTGGTGGGAACTTTGGCCCCAAACTCAATGGGGATGACAGGGCGCCTCATTGAAGAACTCTAAAAAGGGTCAAAACCAGAGAGAGTACTTCATGCCAGTTGCACAAAATATCCAAAACAACAGATTACAGGACGCTCTGGATACCTTCAGGGTGGGTGTGTGTGCCACCCTCCGCTGTGTGACAGTAGATGAGGTCTTGGACAAAATACCAGCTGTGGTTTGGGCTTTGACACTCTGGAGGGTCTGACTTGGAGATAACACACGACTAGTAGCCTGTTTAGCATCTGCAGGACCTAATCAGAAAGGCAGACAAACACAAACACATACATGTAACTTCAGCCCTTAGAGGTAAAGTTTTTGCTATTTCTGCCTCTCAGCAAAGAAGGCTTAGCTGGACTACTGAGGCACTCATACTTGTTTTAGAGGATGTTATCTGAGGGTTAGGACGGTGCGCTATTCTCTTCCTCTCTCCAGAAAAGCTGGGGCTTGAGGTCTGTGCGGCTGCTTTGACTGAAGCAGAAAGCTGAGCGGCTTGCTGCTGAGCCATCTGCATACGCTGGTAGCAGATCTCCTGGGCCGTGGGTCTCTTATATGGCCGCACGACAGTCTTAGAAGGTGCATCGGTCTGAAAAATGAGAACAGGAAGTTTTATCTAAAATTAAACACTCTGATCTTTATATGGAAAATGTGGATGAAATTACATGGATAAGATGAAGCCACTGATGAATATTATAATTGTACATACAATATGAACTATTAGAAATCAGTTTGGAGGTAGCTCCTCTATGAAACTGTGAGTTACTAGCAGTTCAGCAGCTCATAGGCTACCACACGTAAGCCTCGTTTATGCATTATATTAAAACCAAATTTAATAATAAATTACATTTTTGTGTGCTTAAACACAGCAGACAGGGACGTTTCTGATGATGCAGTTCAAAAAGGCTGCATTTCAAAAGGCACGCAGAGCAGCTGAACAGCCCGCTCATTAGATCACCAAAATCTTTGCTGACCATTTTTTTCACCACAGGTATGGAAACACGCTTGAACACACTGTGAATGCTTAACACCTATCAAATTATGAGTGGAAAACCCCCATGGCCTCGGATTCCAATAATTTCACACCATGTTCTCGCTCTTTACTTCCTCATTTGCTGCATTGGTAAAATGTGTGAACTTCCTGAAGTGACACCTGTACTGAAATAAAACAGTGTCACAGCTGGGTCTGCTGTGGCACCTCGGGGATTTTTTTTTTTTTTTGCTGTTTGTTCTCCCTTTGACTTCAGCGTTTAAAGAACAGAGCAAACAGAAGTGTGAGCAAGTGATAAAAATTTGACTATTCAACATTATTACTACAAACCTAAAACATTTAGGTAACTTCTTCTTATAAGATAGTAAACTTTTAGTGTTTGGACATTTAAAGATGTCTCTTTGAACTCATCAGTGAGGAAAGCCAGGAAAAAAAACATTATATTAGTACACTTTAATTCTCCATAGTCCAACTGAAAGTGAACACTAAACTAAGCCTGCAGACAGTAGATTGTTTAGAATTGCTTTGTCTCATTGCTCACAACTGTAGTGCTATATGAGAAGTTACAGTGATCACTTTATTTAAACTTGGGGTTAGGTTAACTGGTGATTCTAAATTGTGCACAGATGCTAATGTGAGCATGAATGGTTGTCTGTTTCTCTGTGTTAGCCCTGCAACAGGCTGCCGACCTCTCCGGGGTGTACCCCGCCTCTTGCCCTATGACAGCTGGGATAGGCTCCATCCCCCGACCCCCACCCACTTTATTTAAATTTGACTGCACAGTTTTTGGGGAAACTACACCGTGAACAGAACTCCTACTAGTGCTTTATACAGAGAGTAAATTTGGCTACACTAGCTGCACTGTACTGCCAGTCCAGATTGTGAGATTATGGGACAGAAAGTAACAGGAAGAAACTTACATTTCCTTTGGCAACAAAATGGGACACTCTCTTCTTTTGACCAGGGAAGAGAGTGGTTAAAGTGCTGTCTGTGCTTTTCTCCTCCTCTGAATCCCTGGAGTGCTGAGAGGGCACAACATATTTTTTTTTAATTGAAATCCAAGCAAGTACATTAGCAAAAGAGGAGTGTACAAAAAGGAGCAACTAAAGTGTGACAGACACTGAAACAAACACTAGTACCTGCTTAGCCTGCCTTCCCTTGTCTTCCTTCTTCACATCTTTGGATTCATTAAAGATCCTCAAACACTCCTCCATGGGATCTGAGTCAAAGTCCAGATCATCCTGGAAACCAGATAAGTCGATTTTGATGCCATCAACCTCGTCCCTACCCATCCTGCTGCAGTCCACGTCACGGTCGCCCTCATCCTCAGAGGAAGACGGAGTCAGTTCTGATGCTTTCCTCTTGTTCAGACAAGCCCTCTTTAAGGCGTCAGCCGATTTCCTCACCAGAACTTCCTCGGCTTCATCGCCATAATCCACCTCCATTGGCTCAGCCTCATCTGGACTCTCATCTCCAAACAGATCAGCGTGGCTCAGACTCAGACTCTGTCTCTTCACGTTTGAAGAGCCGATGTTTTGCTTCACTTTATCTCTACTGTTTGATGAACTCACTTTACTGCTGCTAGAACTGCTTTTACTAACTTTTTTTGCATCTTTTTCTCTTTTGATACTATCAAGCTTACCATTTTTGTGGGGGTGGTCCTTACACTTGCTGTGTTCCTTTTCTTTGTCTGAGGTTTTGGGTTTCTTGCTTTCCCTTGCACCATTTTCTGCATATTTCTCTTGTCTGCTTGGGTCAATTTTAACTTTGTCAACAGTTTTCAATTTGCCATCACTCTTCTTTTCATCCCTGCTTTCCTTGGGAACTTTGTCTGATGTCTTAACCTTTACTGTGTTTTTCCTATCGTCTTTCTTGTCGTGACTCCTATTCTCCTTTTTTGCTGAATCCTGGTTTGAGCTTTTTATCGACCCTTTGTTATTAATGCTGCTGCTAACACTACTCTTACTGCTGGATGATTTGTTTACTCCCTTTTCAAGTTTATGTAATTTCTCAGACTTGCTACTTTTCTCCTGACTAGTCTGGCCTGCTTCCTTCTTCTTCTTCTCTGGGCTGTCTTTTCTTTTAATATTTTCCTGGGTGTCTGAGTCCTGTTTATTCCTCTGCGTCAGTGCATTTAGCAAACTGTCACTATTCTCTTTTCGCTCCTTCCCAAAAGCGCCAAGAGCTGATCCGTAGCTGGCTTTTCTTTGCTGGAGATTGCTAAGTGAGGTGGGGCGATACTCTGCCCCAGAGCTCTCTCCATCAGAGTCAGAGAAGGTGTACTTTTTTGTGTCTACACTTTGCTGCCGTGGCTTTTTCGCAGCTACAACATACTCCTCATCAGAGAAATCAGACCCTGACAGTTTGTGTGCTTTGCTGCTTTCTGTCCTAACAGGCTGAGAACCCTCACTCCTCTTGTTCTTCACAGCGATTCCAGCTGAGTAGTTGGACAGTGGGTCATACTCCATGTCTGTCGATGGTCTAGAATTATCCACAGTGTATTTGCACTTAGAGAAGGATGTGCTATTTGAATACTTTGGACTAGGAGGAGGAGAAGGGGGTTGATGCAAGTGTGTCCGAGATGAAGGCCTTTTCAGTGATGTAGGAACATATTCCATAGAGTTGCTGTTGTGCCCCTGATTGTCTGAATCCAAGGTATACTTGCTGCAGCCAGGGGTGGGATTATACCCTCCTGATGTGATCTGATAACTCCCAGGATCATAGGCCAAGTGTGAACCTGCTGCTTTACTTGTATCAGTCTTGCATGAAGACAAGCTGGCATTCTCACTGGGATTGTACGGTTCGTCCCCAATCCGAGAGAGCTTCCTCTTCTCCCGCTCCACCTCGCTGCGGACCTCCTCAATTGCCTTGTTGACCTGCTCCAAAGCACCACTGATGTCTCCCGAGACAGCAGGCTTGCCATTTTGCTGCTCCTGTGGTCTCACTACTTCAGGATTGAAGGGATCATAACCTTGTTCTGTAGGGGAAAAAAAAAAAAAAGATCACTGACTAGGTTTTTATGTGGATTTTAAGTAGAAATTTACAAATGCAACCAGCCTCAACGGCTAACTCATTAAGCACATCAAATATTGACCAGAAAGTAAGCCATTCACACTGTAGCTGGTTCTTTGTCCCTTTGTGTATAAAATTCAGTATTTCTGCAGTAAGTTGTGTCGACTCATAGACCACAGGCCATTCACCCAATCTGTGTAATGGATTATTGCCTTATTTATCCAAATATTTCTAGGCAGTGAGGTAGCTTTTAGACAGATTCTATTATTTTACTTTAAATTTATTTCTTTTATTTTTTTTGGGGGGGGGGGGGGGGGCATAGGCATATACACTGAATTGAAGGCATGTTAGACTCTGTCTACCCTTTATTTCAACTACATCTCCAAGTCCTACCCATCAGACCCAGTTAGCTAGATGAAGTTACATTAGAGTATATCACAACTGTCATCACATGAGGTGAAGTTTAAACTTGGACACAAATCAAACAGAAAGGTTCAGAGGCTCTGCAGTAGAAAAGTTAGAAAAGATTTAAAGAGGACCGTACAGGAATGTGAACATTTGTAGTGAGAGTAGAGGCAGGTGAAAGGGAACCTGGAGAGGTAGAGGTATGCTCTGGAGCAAAGAGGAATGAAATTCAGTAGAAGCAAAACAGAATACATGTGCGTGAAGGAGAGGGAGACAGGTCTAACAGTGAAGATGCAAGGAGTAGAAGTAGTGAAGTTAGATGAGTTTCAAGAGGGAAGGGTGAGATGGTCTGGACACGTGCAGAGGAGGGATGACGGCTATATTGTACAAAGGATGATGAAGATAGAACTGTCAGGCAAGAGGGAAAGAGGAAGACCACAGAGAAGGTTTGTGGATGTACTGAAGGAGGACATGCAGAGGGATGGTGTGACAGGAGGATGATGCTGAGGACAGGGTGTGATGGAGATCCACTGTAGCAACCCCTTAAGGGAACAGGTGAAAGAATGAGAAGAGTACTATGAACATGACTGAACATGAAAGATATTTTCCCCAACCAAAAAATGATCTAATAAAAAAATATCTGCTGGTTTACTTATTCTATTTTATAACTTAAATGTTAAATGTTAAATTGAAAATACTCTATCAGCATAACGACAATAATAAAATCCAGCAGGATATAGAGTATTATTCTTCAAGGGGAATGCACCATAGTCTTTTTAATGTCTTTGAATATAAACAATAGACCAGAACAGCTACCGGAGTGCAAGTCAGCCATGTAACACCTCACCTTCTGCACAACACTTAGTTTTTGCCTCCTGCTACACGTTGCAATAACTAACGCTGCTCAGTGCAAATACTTTACCCTTCACTGCTTTCCATTAACTCAAGCTAACTGCTTTATTCTTGTTTTTCCACGCCTTACTTTGTGCAGTGATGCGTGTAATACTCTAATATTGTACAGTACATCAGAACGAGCACGCTGCAGCAGTTTCCCGTTTGGGGTTATTTGGGGCACCCATCCGCATCAACAGCCAGGGTATTAAACAATAAGTTTGACAGGGGTTTTGGTTTTGGTTTGCCAGGTTCCACGCACACGCGCGCCACACTCATCCCACAAACTGTGCAGTCACGTATTTAAGTCTATTCAGTAACAGTCAAAACAATGGTGAGCACCTTTGTGTGCGGAGGGAAGGTCTCTTTGCTTTTTAACATCCGCCGGTGCTCCGCAGGACGGCCGTCTGTGCTGGCTGTGCCTGAAGTGACAGTACGGTCTGTTACACCCATTCCTGCCGCCTTGGCCCTCGCTGTACTCCGCGTAAAACGGACAGTCAATCCCTCGGAAGAAGCCGGTGGATCTTAACATTATCTCCAGATGTTCCTCTCATGCCCGCATAAACGCGCTCAGCCTCTTTTTGTCTACGTAGTTTTAGTCGAACTGCAGAAGCTTGTAGGAGCGACGGAACAATAACAACGTCCCTACGGCGCCATGTTGAATTGGTCAGCAGGAAGGAAATCTCGCGTGATGTTCACTCGAAGCGCGATCCGTAACGTCTTCGCGACACCCTGCGTGTAGAAAGTAGTTAGTACCCTACTCGATGCGGTTTTCCCAAACCCTGTAATTGTTCTACTCGAACACTTCTCCGTTTATTATACGGGAGTTGCACGAAGTTTGTTTTTTTTGGTTTTAATATTTATTTTCCCGGACATAGCCAGGCCCTTAAGCGCACCATTAAAGTTAAGCCAATTATAGAACACCTGGCTGCGTTCTTCATGGTACGTTTGAAAGTCAAGGAAACGAGACAACTGTTTCAAGTTTTTATTTCACAGGAATCTAGCGATTGATTATCTCAAATACAGACCTGGGGGGAGGGGGAAGCGCACATTCATTCACATAGTGACGGCTGTACATGTAGGTCCACCGTCAGAGTTCACTGGGAAGATTCATGAGCGGGAGCCTCATTAGTTAAACACCTGTGCTGTTCCCACTATGAGAGATGAGTGGTGGGAGGGAAAGAAGAAGGGGGGAAAGAAAAGAAAAAAAAAAAAAAAAAAGGTCTTGGCCATGCAGATTTAGCTCAGCATTTTGAGAACTAGGCCAGCTTATTCAGTTTACCTTCTTCGAGTTAGCAGATAAAAATAAGTGTCTCTCAAACTTATTATGGACTTTAAAGTAGGTCTCAAAATAGGGAACTACTCCTTTAAATGCTTAACTACTCCGTTAATTCGATTAACCTTTCGATTCGACTTTTTTTTTTTTTTTAAACAAAGCACGGGTTAAACATTTGTGGATGGTTAAAAGCTTTAAGGATTTAAAAATGAGTAGCCTATCAATACATCATCGTGAAGGTGGTTGGCTGTACCAACCACACCTCCTATATTGCTTTAAAAAATACAAATAAAAAAAAAAACCACAGATCTTCTGGGTCTGATGATAAAGAAAACTTCCAGCGCCTCCTAATCTGGTCCTAAGTGATACCTACCTTGAGCTCCACTGGCAAATTTAAGACTAACGCATGGTCATGATTTTTGTGCCCTCCACACAGACGCGGGGTCCAATTGGATGCAGCTCTGGCTCTCAGCTTCAGGTGCGCAGCTTAGTAATCAGTGATGCAATAACTGGCACTCTTTCAGCGCGTGAAGCTGTGGCTTCAGAGGCCATACATGGTTTCAGGGATAGCATTTAACGTTTGTTTTAACACAGGGCACATAGCCTATAGTGCTGTGCAAAGAGCTTTAATTCGAGAGGTTTAACAAAACGATTTCATTAACCGTTTAGGAATTACAGCCATTTTCATCCACAGTCCCCCCACTTCAGAGGCTCAAAAGTAACTCTGGAATTGACTGACAAGCAGTTTCATGGCCAGGTAAGACCTGCTCCCTTGTTAATCATGACAAATGAAGTTGTGTCAAAGTGTTGAATTTGTGTTTTATAGCTTTTCATTGTAATTTTAAATTTGAGGCCCAAAAAGATGTAAGTGTGAGTGAAGGGGGCCATCATTAGGCTGAAAAAATAAAATAAACCTATCAGAGAGACTGCAAAAACTTTAGGAGTGGCCAAATCAGCAATGCGTTACCAAAAGGCCTGAAGACAACTAAAGTGCATAATGACAGAATTATTTCCATGTTTAAGAAAAACAACTTCACATCTAACCAAGTCAGGAACACTCTGAAGGAGGTAGGTGTATTATCATCAGGGTCTACAATCAGGAGAGGCCTTCTCCAATGGAAATACAGAGTCTTTACAACAAGGTGCCGATCACTGATTACACTCATTAACAGGAAGGCCAGATTAGACTTTGCCAGAATACATTTCAAAGAGCCTGCACAATTCTGTAAAAGATCATTGGACAGATGAAACCAAGATCAGTTTGTACCAGAATGATGGAAAGAGAAAAGTATGGAGAAGAAGAGAAACAGCTCATGACCCAAAGCAAACCACATTATCTGTCAAACACAGGGGGGGCAGTGTTATGGCGTGGGTGTATATGACTGTTCAAAGAACTAGTTTACTAGTGTTTATTGACGTGACTGCTGATAGAAGCAGCAGGATGAATTGTGAGGTATACAGGGCTATACTCTCTGCTCAGATTTAGCCAAATGCCGCAGAACTGATCAGACAGAACTTCAGTGTGTAAATGGTTGATGACCCAAAGCAAACTGCAAAAGCAGTCCAAGAGTTTCTCAAGGGAAATAAATGGGATGCTCTTCAATGGCCAAGTCAGTCGCCTGATCTCAACCCAACAGAGCAGCTTTTCAGTTATTATATACAAAACTGAATGCAGATAGACCCGCAAACAAGCAGCAACTCAATGGTGCTGCAGTAAATTCAAGGGAGGGAACACAGCATTTGGTGATGTCCATGGATTCCAGACTTCAGTCATTGACTGCAAAGGATTTTCATCCGAGTATTAAAAACACTCCTTATGTTTAAAAATAGTTTGTCCAGTTAGTTTGAGCCGCTAAGTCTGGAGGGCTGTGCATAAAAATGACTGTAATTCCCAAAGAGTTAATGCAACATGTTTGTTAAACCCCTCGAGTTGCACCTCGATCACATCTGGATTGTTTGATTTAAACTCCACTGTGATGGTGTACAGAGGCAAAACAGAAATTTCACTTAAAAAAATCTGCCTTTATCCAACAAATCATGGACCTTACTGTATGTTTATCATTGGAGGTTTAGCGTCAAATTTAGCAGCTACTGCAGGTTTGAAGAGAGACTCGTCACAGGGTAGATGGAAATGATCAAAGGAATGAGCGGTACACTTAATTTAGCTAATATTGCTTACAGACCGTACTGTCACAAAATGACAAGAAAGAAATGAGGCATCATCAGTAAAGTGTTTTGAAGTTAAAGCTTTTATTTGACCTGATTTCTTGTAAGTAACTTTGGTGAACTGATACATGCTGATTGCTTTTCTACCTATGATCCTGTTAAAAATGAAGAAAAACAGAAAGCCAGGTAACTACATGGCACCGTTATATAATGATATGAAATGCAAACTAGATGCCAATACAGAGTTGGGTGTTTTAAAGGGAAAATACTACAAATAAAAGGAAATGGATTTGAACCAATAGGCTCAAAAAACAAAGTGCGAATAGACTACTAAAGATTACATAAATAGCCTTCAGTAGGCCTTATAGCTTATTAATAAACATGCCCACATGGTTCACGTTAGAAAAATCCTCCCTTCTAAACCACCCTCTGCAAGCAGGCAGTGCAGAAATAAAATGAACCATGTTCTCATGCATAACATTTCAATCTTGTGACTTGAAATTGCATTATCTGCAGCTCACACAAGGTTGAGTTATCCTGCCCGCTTTCCTTTATCTAGTGGATAATTTTTGCATGACACTGAACTTTTTTTTTTTTTTTTTTTCTTCTCCTTTTTCTTTGGCAGATTTCACCGTAAAGCATTTAACTCGTGTAGCCTTGAGATTCTTCATGCATGTCGGAGAGCTGGTCAGCAGGGGGAGACCAATACCTGCGCAGTTTCTCGTGGCTCAACACCGCGTTTGCCGGACACCGCACAGAAAACACACTGCTGTTGCATCATGTAATTTCCCCCAGATCTGTGACGCTTTCTGCTCCGAAAAAGAAGTTATGCAACAGTTTGAGAATGTGTGTGTTTTGGCCTCTGCTGAAAACCACGTACTTTTTGTGTGAAGTGCTGCCAAAGCACATTTAAGGGGAACGAATGAAATAATCACCACGACATGTGTTGTGTATGGTAGCCCAAGTTAACTGGTTTGTTAGCTGAAAACACTTTTATAATATATATTTTAACTAGTTTAATCAAACATAAGCGTCAGTCTTAGGTTGTCCTGTTCATCTTAAACTGAAAATATCTAAGCATCGTTGTAGGCTCTCATAAATTAAGGACGTTTTTTTTTCACCTTTTAAAAACAGTTATGACTAAACAATTATTCAAGTAGTCAGATTAACCAGTAATGAAGAAAAAAAAAATCAACTGCTGCAGCCTTTATTATTATCAAGCACAAACAGCAGACTCTGGGGGTCGTTGGTACTGCTGATTATTCTTATTTTTTTGGCAGTGGGTCTGCCAAGGGCACAATTGTCATGTGGTAGACATTTGGTTACCACACCGCAGTATTATTGTTCTCACTCGCCCTTATACATGAACTTTTGACCAAACCCAGCTGATCTTGAAGTTATTCTGGTAACATCTCTTGAGACATTTCAGCACAGCTGACTAACCACAGGATGTCAGATTCTGCCTTGCAGCCGTGCTGAAATCATACACCAACTTTTTTTTTTTTTTTTTTAAAGTTAATTCAGCAGAAGGCATTTTTGTGCCTCCGCGGGTACCGTGAGGTGGCTCGTGAAGCTCCAGCTCTTGCAGCCGGTTGCATCAGTCTCGTCTCGTTGCGGAGAGCGCCCCCTACCGCTCCTGCAAGCGGGCCTAACGCATCGTGAAACCGCCGTCGTGTTTGAGAAACATTTACCAACAGCCAAGGGCAGTGACGCAGCGCACATATCAGGGAGTGTTACAGATAGAGGGATTTACAGCAGAGATTCAGGTGCAACAGCCTCAGCCTTGGCCCGAAGGTACGCCTACTAGTTAATATGAAACTAGAGAGAGCGCAGGGAAAGTACAGCTCTTTCACTTTCCTGGCTTCGAGACCCAAAAAGAAGAAGAAAAAAAAAAAAAACAAGACAAGAACGCCGTTCAAAGCATTTTATTGCATTTTTTTTTTTTAGAAAAACAATACAAAATGCCATAGCAACAGTCATAAATGTTGCCTTGGGTGAACTGCAATCATTCACATGGTACAGTAAAGTGCTTATTTTAAATCAAAATACCTTGTACTACAGGAAGTATTAATTTGAAGCATCTCCCCATGAACACAATCGGCTTGGGGCGATTCAGACAGTTTAAAAAGAAATAAAAATAATCAGGTGTCAACTCAAATAAATTGCTTGGACTGTCTTTGTATAAACAGAATAACTCAACACCATGCCCATGAGAAGGAACCATTTATAAACCATCTGATCTGTGTTGCTAGATCAGAAATGCTTTTGCCTGCGGGCTACATTCAGATTGTGGGGAGACTAATGGTACTATCCATTTGAATGACTGAATTTTAACACTATGTCAGTGAAAATATAAAAAAAAAATTGAGGCTGAAGGATATCACTTTGTCCCCTTTCTCCCAATAAGAGGCAGTCCCCTGCCCCCCAAATCCCTACTGCCATTCAACAGACCCAGAAAACCATATTATACTGGTCAGGATATGGCCACAGTGTGCGTTTGAGTATTAAACCCCATTCAAAGACAGGGACCAGCTCAGTTGTGTGAAGACCCCCCCTCCCCCCAAAAGGCAGAATACTGAACTGTATATTTTCAACCCCCCCACCCCAAAGATTGCCTTGATCATTAGCTTAATGCTTTGAGATTACCAATAGCAAAGTAGGTTCCAAAAATGGAGAAGAAACAGCTGCATACACAAATTCAAGTAAGTCTTATTATAAGACATAAACCCTCATAACTATGCATCTGTAGAAAGGTATTCTTAGAACTATTACAGTGTCCTATTATCAGAATAATGGGTCATCTGACACCATTTCCAGAGTACCGTCGCTGCAGTGCTGCCAACAGGACATGGACAATCAGAAGTTCCCCACTTATCACTGCTAGGTTGTGGATCATATGTTCAATGTCATGACTTGAACCTTCTTTGGTGAAATGGCTACAGTGCTGATAGACGTCATCACCAGTCCATTACCTGTCAGTTTCAGAATGAGCTTTAACTTAAACAAAAAAAAAAAAAAAAAAAAAAAAAAAAAAAAGATTATTGCCAACACAGGGTGGGAAATGAACATGTACCAGCCACTTCATAGTAAATTTTTTATTCCGTGTCTGAAATGTACCAGCCACTTTCATGTTTTACCACATTTTGGCTGGTTGGCAATTTCCCACCCTGCTCACATAAAAAAAAAAAAAAAAAAAAAAAAAAACTTAAAAACTTGCCTTCACTGGGCACGAACGCTCCAGATCAACTTAAACTTTCTCCATTTTACCTCACACACACACACACAACTTAAAAAAAAAAACAAAAAAAAAAACATTAAAAAAACAACAACAAAGAGGAAAATATCTGGTGTTTCACCTGAACTGAACAGCACCTGCATGAAAAATCACCATGTAGAAAAAGAAAAAAAAAAAGCTTATTAACAGCCATAGACAAAAATAAAATAATCAGTGTGGCACATTGACATGGAGTTTTCAAACTTGAGAAATAAAGTAAACTTAATACAGCTAAATGTCTGAACTTTTTTTTTCTTTTTGTGGAATGCTTTTCCTTTTTTTGTGTTTATTTTTTTTTTTTTTTTTTTTTTTCCTGCAAAATCTCATTCTGCCTCTAATTTTTAAAGAAAATCAGTGATGTCATTCTGGAAGTGGTGCATGTCATTAGAGACAATGTTGACACCTTAGAGGAAGATGATGGTCCAAATAAATGTTAAATGTATTTGTATTTCAACAAATGACAGTCTGGTCACATCGGGCAAAATGTGCTTTTCAACCCCCTTAACAGGAGTTCAAACCTTTACTGCCAAAATATTTAAGGTTAAATCTAATGCATAAATTGATCTGTAGAAAAAAAAAAATATATATATATAAAAAAAATTATACAAATTCTGGTTGTAGCAAGGGGACATGTCAAATTCTTTACAATGAAATAACACTGACCCAGTTCACTTGCGTAGCCATTTTAAGTACTGTATAAGTAGCCCATACAAATAAACCAGATATACAAGCTAAGTTTGTTTTTCCAGGTAGCCAAAAAAACATGACCAAGTCCAATGAAGTCTCTACTTTTTAGATTAGCCCAATAGCAACTGGTAATTTGGAAGTAAAGGAACACTGCATCAGTTGATGCAGCAGCAAGTCATAGCTGGTCGGGTACCAACATCCACTGCCGTTAAAGCAATAAGTGCATGGCCAACAAGCTGGATAAGTGCGCATTTCATCTCAGACATTTATAGAAGAGTCAATTGTGAGGAATTCATCTTAAATGGAGGAAGAAGGAAAAAAAAAAAAAAAAAAAAAAAAAAAAAAAAAAAAAAAAAAAGACTTCGAAGAGTCCCCAGCCACATATTGAACCGCGCCTCAGGCACGGACAGCATTGGCTTACAGCCCTTCCAATCCTTTATACACTGAATCCTTTCAAGACAGGAACAGCCTTCATCTTGGCATATTGCATAAGCTTGTACGTATGTGCAGATGGGCCATTCATGCATATACATACAAGCAAAGAAAACATTCCAGATAACTTAATTCACAGTGGATCCAGTTGTAACGTGGGAGCAGCACAACAGGTTGTCCTTTGGTGTCAGAGCTTAGTTTCGTAGATCAATGTTCTGATTTCTTCTGAACTGAGTTGTATGAGGAAAAAAAAAATCCAATATAACTTAGAAAATACTTTGCTGTCCAACAAATTAACTGGCCCTCCTCCCCAACCTGGAAGTGCACATAGTTGTGTGTTTGCTATATGCAGGCCCTGTGCTGATGTGCTTCAGAAGTGCTGGAGAAGGGCAGAAGGCATTTAGAGGAAGGGCTGCAAGCAGCATCTCCCTTTACAGCTGGCAAGAGAACCTGAATAGCAGAGGAACCAAGGCCAGAGAGGGGCCAGAACTGAGGAGAAAGAGTCTCAGGGCAGTCTTGGATCAGGACTTGAAACTTAACGGAAGGTCGGAAAAGTTCAGGCACAGTCTCCCACGATAACGAGAGGGGCCAAGAGCTGACGAAGCTCCGCAGCAGAGACGGGCCCTCCCTTCGGCTGGCTGCTTCGCTGCCTGCGCCTGGCCAGCTTGGAGTTGGAAGGAGGAGAGAGGCGCACAGAAGAGCCAGTAGCAGTAACAAAAAACTGGACTTCGTGCTGCTGCTGCTCTTCCATGCCATCCTGTTCAGCCAGCTGCCGGTTCACAGCCATGGCTTTATCTGCAAAAACTGTAAGGTCCCTGGCACTGCTGGTTCTGATGGGGAAATGAGGAAAATAAATAGAGAATATATTAAATTGTGATCAAAATAGGTATAAAGTTAGAAATATTTAATGTCAAAGTGTCTTGTTATAGCTGTAGCTCTTAAATTCTCACCTCTGATGTAAGATGGATGTTGGCAAGGTGTCAGATGCACCCTGAAAATCAAAGACATGTTTTTGTGAGTTAAGATTTTTGTTTGAACAACCTTAGTCTGTTATTTGGGTAAAATGCAAAAGTGGCATGGTGAATTCAAACTTACCCCCTGCACCCAGGGGTGCTGTAGCACCTGACTGGCACTCAGACGGCTTTTGGCATCCCGAACCAGAAGTTTGGATATCAGGTCTTTGGCACTTGAGGAGATGTGAGCCCAGTCTTTTTCTGGAAACTCGTATTTTCCTTCCTGGATACTCTCAAATAAAGTGTTCTGGAAATAGATAAGACATTTTTAAATGCAACTCAGCTCTGAACTGAGAAAATGTATATTTTACCACAAATTTTCATGGACTGTAAAAGATAAACAAAATTGAAGGGATGAATGAATGCATGAAAGTCTAACCTGGCAGATGTGGCAGGGTTCCCCCAATTCCCAGCCACAGTCACCACCACAGCGGCCTACGAATGGTGGATAGCCACTCAGCATGATGTAGAGAATGACTCCAAGGCTCCACAGGTCACAGCGCTTGTCGTAAATTGTAGCTTCTTCACTGAAGGCCTCAACTACCTCAGGTGCCATGTACTCTGCTGAGCCACACTGAAAAGAAGAGGAACAAGAAAACCAGTGCATTAGCCCCAGGGGAAGAGAAAAAGCAGAGTACACCACCAAAGAGTTAAACTGGAGGAAAAAGGTTTTGCTTGGCTGCTGCCACATTCTTTCACTCAGCTGATACCTCGTGGTTCTAAGTGTTAAAGCTCAGGGCCCACTCTTGATCTGTGGGGTGGGGGCAGTCTATGTGACAATCACATGATTATCTGCAATGATGGGTTCATTTAAAATCCATCATACAGCTTTTCTCAGTCTGCTGAACACTCCTTAGTAGGAACATGTTATGAGACAGGTTTGTGTGGGTAGACAGCAAGTCGTGACTCACTGCTTTGATCAGCAGCTGTACAGCCCAGGCAGAATTTGAGGGCAAGGACAGGCTCAATTCTGCCAGTGCGTTGTTATGTAGCTAGGAAATAAATTAGGCCAAACCCTGAGCATGGAAAAGAGGATTGGCTGTCCCACATAGCAAGAGACTGGGCTGAGCCCTGGTAGGTTACATAACTTGAAAACACAAACAGCAAGTACTGTTTTAATACTTTTAGGAGGGGGGGGAAGCAGGTCGTTGGTTCAGCAGGACACAGATCATGTTCATTTCTGAGAACCTTTATCCTATCATTCAGTCCATCTATGGGGGCACATGTTTACATTGAGCAGGCATCTATTGTGTCCCAGTACCATAAACCAGCTGTCGCCTTACTCCACCCCCAAGCTTATGTAATGACGTTTGCTGCACAGGAATTTTGTTTCAGACAAAGCTGCTTCTGTCAACGAAAATCCCAACCCCCCATGTTTCTGCCATCATCATGTCCAGGGCAACTGCTTACACAGACAACCCTCCAGGATTGAAGCCAAATGCAGCTGCCACACACGGATACAAGACATGGGCATGATAGATGTTTTTGCCAAGTAAGGTAATTTGAAACTGAAGAGTAATGCAAGAGCTGTGTTATCAAAAACAGCTATCAAGGATAATCTTGTTTGAAAGCTGCTCTAACACCCCCAATCATATACAAGTCAGGACATAGATAACCAGTCTACAACTGCCTGCTTCTGATAAGAGCTGTAAGAGGGCAGTCAAATAACCGTAATCATGGCTCTATGGCACAGACTTAAATCTAAACTTGCATTTGTTCTTCCTGTGCTACTGCTGCAGACACCTTGCGAACTTGCATCAGTCACATCCTCCCCAAACCATCATGTAAGCTGCAGAGAGCGTTTAATCAGCTGCTGTTACCACAGGATTTGTTGGTATTGCAACCTGGGGCTTTCCTGAGACCATGTGACTAGTCACGCCATACTGACAGCCACTGATGACACACACCTCTGCTGTTTGTAAACTAAAGGATTATCAGGAGAGGCTTACAGGAAGAAGACTTGTTCTGTCCTCAAGAAACTGCACCTGCCTCTGTGACAGGTACAAACAAGCAGTTTCCTGAATTAACAGTCTAAGCTGCTTGCATGTAGCGTCTTCGTGTTGCAATTCCACCCAGTTTCCAACTCCTACATATAAGCCGTGACATTCAACCAGTCAGATTTGTATCTTGCTGAGCAGACAGGCCAGCAATCACTGGTGCAGAATTCCTAGTAGACTAAAATAAGCCTTTTCCTAGAAAGGTCCTCTGAGTCCCTATTATCCCAATTTACGCTACACAGCACCACCACATTTCCAGTAAACTTAACACACTGTAGGAAACTATGCTTTAAATGCAAAAGTGTACATATTGTGCAACAGCAAGAGTAGGAATGTGTGTAAAGGGGGGCCCAGAGAGAGTGCCAGCCCTGAGATGAATATCATAACATTGTTCCTGTGATCAAGCAAAGAAAACAAGCCAGAGCGCATGAGCAGACTGGGATTTTGTACCTCCCAGTTATCCTCCCCCTCCCACTGCTCTATCCAATCACATCTCAGTTGCCATGTGTGGGAGAAAAAGACTAAAATTTCTAGAACAAGCCTTATGCACAGCCATTGTATGAAGAACATAAAGAAAGCGCAGACCAGCACAAGAGTGGTTGGGGCCACTGGGCGGAGACTGAGCTGAAAGAAGAGGTTGGATGTTTTTTTTTTTGTTTTTTTTTTCCCCTCTCATACCACAGAGAGAAAGGAGAAACGAGCAAGAGTGAGTGTGTTTTTGTTTCAATGCGACTCCTTCATACCACAGGACACGACCTTGTAAAAGTTATCCTGTACCCTGCAGTATTACATTCCAGGGCTATCACACCACATCCTGTCCTCAGGAGGCTTTTTTTTCCCCCACCCAAAGATCACTTTAAATACATTACTGGATCAACTTAACCTCAGAGTGATTCTGATTTAAGACTAAACATATGACACGTCTTGGCTCCAAACCATCTCCCATTCATCGAGTCCAGGGATGGGCTCGCCATCTATTATTTCTGCATACGGAAGATGAAGTTACCAATGTAGAAACCCCCCACCCACCAAATCACATTGCTGAGGGCTGAACCGCTATCCTTCACCTGCTCGGGTCCATCTATTCAGCACACTAGACAACTAGACACAGCAAGTGTTGACATAAGTAGAAAGCTTGCCAGTTCAACTTTACCACTCCTCTTTGAGGTTGCGAGTTTCCTGCTGTATTGCTTTGTGTTGTGACGACAGCAAGGGTTAAACATTTATAACCCCCCCCCCCAAAAAAAACAAAACAAAACAAAAAAAACCCTCAAAACTCAGGGTCCTCAGTGTTTGCTACTGATTAGACAACGGACATCAACATTAAATGGACGGATATCCTTCCAATGTTAACAAGCTGAAATATCCAGCATAAGAGGAATGTAAAATTTGGGACATTCAGGAAGCAATCCATGCCCTTTCAGAGAAACAATGAACTAGTGTAACCTCCAGATTCAACATCAGGTAACGCCACTGAGGATTGCCCAATGATCAGCCAGTTAGGACCTGATAAACATTTTTACAGCCTCTTATCCACAGCAAGGAAACAAATTGCTGTATCAGCTTATCTGACCAAGACTATGACTGATTAATCTATTCCCGGATTTGATCAGCAATCAAAAATAATCAGCTGCCTTATGTTGCTTTCCTCCAAAGATTTAAGGGCCAAATTGTTATTTAGTGTTATTCTGGAGCATTGTGATTGTCGTTAGTGAATAACTGGTCTCACATTCTTGCCCCAGCCCTCAGCTTCTAACTCAATTTTCAAAACTATGCAGTTAGTGGAGAAAGGCTCAGAGTTGGTTTAATGAAGGGCTTAAAAAAATTGCAAGATGAACTTACAGGGGTGAGGAGCTCAGGGGTGGAGATGGGTGAGCTGTCACTGTTTAACTTGATTCCACTGCCTAAGTCAAAGTCACAGATCTTGACCGGGGATATCTGAGAAGAAAAGCAGAATGGTGTTCAGACTACTCAAGAAAACATGTCACACTTTAATATAGTTAGAAATTATAGCTGACCACTGAAACATGTTTAGGGATAAATATATCTGCACTAAACTCACCTTGTCTGCTCTCTCACAGAGAATGTTTTCAGGTTTCAGGTCTCTATGTGCCATTCCTAAAAAGGATCAAGGAAAGTATTTTTGTATCATATGTATATTAAAGAAAAATCTAATGCACAATTTGGAGCGTGTAAGCAAATGTGAAACTAGGATTTTGTCGGCTCAACATCCTGAACAAGAAATAATGCCAATATGCTTCCTTTGTGCAACTATAAAGTACACTGTATTTAATTCTTATCCACTGTATTAAAAGCCATCTAACTGTACACATGTCCTTGGGGTTGTTGTGTCTTTTGAGATCATGAACAATAATACTGCTTGCCATTTTGTACAAGTGACCTTACCCTTGTTATGAAGGAAATCTAGAGCGCTAGCGATGTCCTGCACAACGAGACAGGTTTCCTGCTCACTGAAGTGCTGTCTCTTGTGAATGTGTTCCAAGATTGACCCTAAGAGGGAGACAAATAAGTCCATCAGCTCTATTTAAAGGTTAAAGGTCTTCCCACACACAAAAAGTAGCTGCAGAATTCCTTGTAAATTAGCAGCCATAATTTACTAACCTCCTCTGAGCTTCTCAAACACCAGGTAGAATTTGTCTTCCTCTTCAAAAAACTCCACCAGCTCCAGTATGTTTCTGTAGAAAACAGAAGCACTGAGTCATTTGAAGTCACGATGACAACTAAAGGGCTTCATGACAGTAAGATACAGCACAAGTATGGTCACTTAGTCTGTAGTTCTGCCTCCATATGTTAGTCAAGTGGCTTTATTTTCATCAGGACAGCAGAAAGTTACCTGTGGCCCTGGCACTGGTAGAGCATCTCAACTTCACGAAAGACACGACTGCGGCTGTGACCCGGCCTCTTCTCAATGATCTGCAACAGAATAGCATTAAGGTTGAGCCACTTTATCCAAAAATAGCCCACTTTTAACAGACCATGTTTTCATACAGCAGAGGGAGGACAATTCTGAAAGTAGTCAGATAGTTGAAGAAAAACCGAGCCCATCATGCCACCCCCTCTCACTGCACCACAAAGCCCACTTGTGGCTGTGTTTAACGGAAAGCAGACAGTATAGCACACATTATACATTCCATATGCAGTGCCCTATAACCAGCTTCCTTACAAACTTTTTTCCAGCTTGCCAACCTTTATCCTACCCTGTGACACAGTTGCAAAGATAGTTTAACCTACTTTCAGCAATGCCTTCCATACCAGAGATGGAGAGGAGTAAGAATGAAAGTCCCAGCATCTATATATAACCTTTATGTATGACCCATATGTAAACCTTAAGGAGCCATAAGTGCTCCCTTGACCTAATCCAAAATGTTTACAATAACCAAAAAATGTTCTAAAAATAACCAAGCTGCCAGTAACCAAAGCACTGAAGGGCCACCAGCTGCACAATGCCCTGCCAAGAGAGACAGATAGACTGCTGACACCAAAGCAAAAAGCCTGAATTTTCCAGCTCTGGTTTGTTATTGTGTGTTTGGGAGGCTGTGCATGCTTCTCTTCCTGGTAGCTGGATTACAGCTGCTATTGAAGCCCGCTGGGGCCAGAGCTGCAGTGTGTGTCTAGGATTAATACATAGACAAGAGGCCTGTGAGCAGTCCAAAGCCTGTGTACTGTTCGAGTCTGAGTCAGCAGGACAACAATCAGCTCACCCTCTCCTGGCCACAACATAAAATTCCCACCCTGATAGATGTTTAGATATAGAAACTAAGATTGACAAATGCATTACAATCTCAGATGGGAGGACACTGTTTTTAAAGAGATAGATTTAAGGTCGTTTATCCAAATCACAGCTTGTGAAACAGCCTGCTGAAAAATGAGGCTTCGCTGCAGGTTCTAACATCAACGCAGGCTTGTGAAATAATAGCTTTAAGCAGGATTTGTTTAGGAGTCTTCAGTCACGGCCTCTGTGCATCTATGGGTGTCTGAAGCTTTTGTTGCATTTGTAACAGAGAGCCCACACATGCAACTCAACTGTCTGGAGGGGGAGGGGAGAGACAGGACATCTGGCAGGAGCAGTCTGAGTCCCCTCTGACTCCCAGCAGACCTCCGATAACTACAAAGCATCATACCTCCTCCCCCAGAAATGCAGCATCCCGAGGGATCCAAACCAAACCACTCTGGGATAAACACTAACTGATCACAGTCACATGAAGATCTGTGCACAGTGCCTCTAAAATATTTATTAGAAAGATATGGACACTTGCACTGAAGAAGCAGCCTTTAACTGAGCTTTGTTCCAAACATTAACAGAATCAAAGAGGAAATGGGGATTAATTGTTACTAGTGTTTATGTCCAGTGTCCAAATGGGATTTCAAAAGAAAATAGACTAGTTAGACTTTTGTACGCTTAAGCAAAAAAAAAAAAAAAAAAAGAGCATTTCACAATATTTTATTCCTAAAACAAGGAAGTAAATTTGTGAAAATAAAAAAGGAAGCTCCCAGAGTCAAAACATGTTGGTACAAGTCCTCACAACATTCAAAAAGGAAATAGAAAAGTAACTGTACAGAGAGAACAAAGCAGTGTAAACACACTAGATCACAACCCTCACCCATCACCCCTCCTTCCTTCTATGGGTTTTGTTTTGGCACATCTAGTAGCACACAATGTTCTCTCTACTAGCGTCCTCTGTAGGCAACACGGGTAAAGAAAAGGGGGTGGGTATATCCCTTCCAGCTCTCTGATAGGCTGACAAACTACAAAAAACAGTGAGGGGGAAGTGTCTATTAACAGCAGCTAGTCATGTACACTCAAAAAGTGCAGCACAAGCACAACAGAGGGAAGTCTGCAGAAAACCACTACAGAGGGCTGAAATGAAAAGAAAAAAAAAAAAAAAAAAAAAACAGAAAAGAAAGAAAGGCACCCTGTCTCAGGCCAAAACTTTCCTCAAAATTTCTGAAGAATTAGCAGTAACACGAAAGCAGCATAGACACATTGATTATGTGTATCCTACTCCTCAAAAACATCTCATGGTTCAGAGCCTGTCTATACAAAGGGATTTCATATTTCATTACACAATACACTCCTTGAAGTTAACCGTACAAGTGGCCAATGTTTCATTGACAGCAGTGCTTTGAAGTACATGGCAATGTCTTACCTTTACAGCATACTCTTTGTTGGTGATAAGGTTGATGCATGTTTGCACTCTGGCATAAGCGCCCTCTCCTAACACCTCTTCCTGCAGTCTGTAGACATCTGTGGCAAAAAAAAAAAAAAAAAAAAAAAAAAAAACTCCAGCAGGTTAGGAAAATACTTGATTATATGAAAGAAAGAAAGAATTAATAGTTTATACAGATTTTTGTTTATACAGCTGTTTTTATAACAAGTAGGAATGAAAGCTTTTACCCTCAAATCTTCCAGAGAAACTGTCAGTTGCCCGGCAACGCTTTTTCTTCTTGTTTCTCTTCTTGGCATCGGGGATGTCAATAGGCTGACTGGAAGGCATGTCTGTCAAACCAGAAGTGCCTACATTACCATCAGACATTGACAGAGGAACCCAAACAAACCCAAAAGACTAACAAAGTAGGGAGAAATTAAGGGTTATCAGATTTCTGGATTATACTAACAGAATTCAGACAAATGTTACTGTATTCAAAATACCCAAGTCATAAAACTCACCATGTCTTGGGGAAGAATCAAAATTAAATGATGAATCAATAAGATGGGATCCATTTTTAGTGAAGTCCTCTGCTTCAAAGGGATTTTGCCCCTAAGGAGTAAATAACAAACATGACATTTGTTATGGTATGCAATCTCAGTGAACCACACCAATGAGAGCATCCACTGTCAGTCATAACAATTCCTAGACTGAGAGGCTAACGCATTTTCAATAACCAGGAATATCTGCTGCACCGACACAAGATCATCCATCCAAGGCCCACAGCCATCTCCCTTGGTCATCTTTCAACTATTAGCTGTGGCATACTCAAACCATACATTCATCAGCTGCACATGCACGTGTCAGCAGGAAGTATACCATGTTTGTCAGCCAGAAGACGTGTTTATCTATAGCTAGGTGAAGCCCCTTCTCATATGTTGCTAAACGTGCTCTGATTACAATCTTCTCAAAAGGAGTGACAGCAGCTCGAGCTATCCCTGGATAGACTTCCAGCTCACCTTGAAGGAGCGGTGGAATCCAGTGACTTCGGCGATCTTGTTTTGCACCATTGTTGCTTCGATTTGAGGTGTTTTTTTCCAATCAGGATATGCGGCGGCAGTGGTTTTGGGGGATATCAATTTGCACTTCTCCGAAACAGATAAAAAAAATCGTTTCAGAGAGAGTCGCAAGTGACCACACTGCGCTAGCTGGTCAGCCTGGTGCGGCGCTTTAAACGGGAGCCCTGTGGACGACACAGAAATAGACCCCCAACGTTACAATCCACAGCGCACACACACAAAAATAAAAAATAAAAAAAATATTCCCCGATTCTGGACAACTAAATAAACGCTTAGGCAAACAGCGACCTGAGTCATTTGTCACATGTGCCAGCAACAACGATGCTTCCATTCAGCAAGTCCTTCGGTTAGTAACACACAGTTAAGCAAGAGTACAGATCATTAAAAACACAGCAGTTTGCCTAATAAATATATGTGGAATCCAGCTGCAGGAAGGCTAACAACCGCTTCTCCAACACACGCACACACACACACACACACGCACACGCACACGCACACGCACACACACACACACACACACACACGCACACACACGCACACACGCACACAAATCTCTCCAGTTAAAATTGAACACATAGCTACAAAAGCCAGTTGACCCTTGTGACAGAATTAACTTTAATGTCAGACAACAAAAGATTAGCCAGCGGCTGCGAAGACGCTCGAAAACAGCCGTTTTTTAGCATTTAAAGGGCATAATAACGCAGGTACAGCAGCTTCTTTTCTTAACTCACCCCGTTGTTTAGTTTTATAGCTCCAGTGTTAGCGTCGTTGCTTGACCCGCTGCTTGGACAGCCGCAGAGGACGTCAAGGGGGGAATATCGCTGTTAGTTTGTGCGTGGAAGGTGGTTGAAAAGAACAAGCTGGGGTGTTTTTATAACCTCCCCTGACTCCGCCCCTCTGAGGACTGCGTCAGCAGCCTGGACTGATCACATGCTTTCTAGAAAAGGCCATTATGGGAGCGTACCGTTTCGTTACGTTGAAGCGTTCTTTACCTCTTCTTAAGGAAAAATAACCTCAAAAAGTTATTTAAATGTGGCAAATAATAAGCGTAACTTAATAAGATCGGCCATTTAAAAAGTTTAATATGTCTCCGTTGAAATTTAGGACATATTTTAGGAAAAGTTGTGAGAAACAAAATAGTATCATACACGAATTGGTATTCGACCAGTGAGCTCTGTTTTGTTTCGGAGGGGGTAGAGCCCCAAGGCGGGACTTATGGAAGAACAAAACGACGCATACGTGCACGTAGGCGCAGTGAACGCGTCTCACGGCTGTTTTGGTGGAAGGGGGCGTCGACAGTGGCGGGGAGAGCTGGCGCAACGTGCAGCAAACCAGATCCGCAGGTTTCCAGTGTGAAACCGTTTTGATCACATCATCTGTTTATGCTGCTTAAGCTGTACGTCAGAGTCACGATTTAATTATTAGCTCTGCTTAAAAACACAGCTTCAGTGTGTGCAAGTAGTGTAAGCAGCAACACGCCCACCCCACCATATTTGTGTGTCTCAAAAACTGACTAGTCTACATTTATAATGACTTCACTCTTACACCGAGAGCTGAATGACCACGGACAGGGTGTACACCGAAATCCCCGTCTGAGTCACGGCACCCAGCTACCTCACACGGATTGGGTCAGTGCCATGCCTTCAGCTGCTGCGGTACTTCACTGTCGCACACAAACGCACATGCACAGTGTCTCATGCAATGTTGCACGATACACCCTAGAATGAGACCACGATTTACTTTGAGCTGCACAATGTACTTGATGCAGCCAGCCTCATTTATTTTTTGTTGTTGTTGCTGGTTAAAATACATATGTACAACTGGCCTGCACACTATATGTACTATTCTTCTGTTTAACCTAAATAATGTATAGTTTTTAAAAGATAAGTGTACCTAAGTATTCCTAAAAGGTGAATACACATTACATGCAGCCACTGCATATAACAACCAAATCATCTCCAGTATTTCAATTTTGATCAGTCTCAACAGTATAGTTGGTATTTGAGGATATTTTGTTGATTTTAAGATAGCTAAAAATGTTTCTGTACATATTAAATGCACTCAAAGCACACAACATCTTTCATATCCTGTTTGGTTATGCATTCCAAAGAAAATTCCCAGCTTGAACCCCTGACCTTTTGTGAGAAGCCAACGTGCATGTTTTTCAAACTGATGAGGAAGCTGTTTATACTGGGGTGGGGGCATTGTGCCGTGGCTGTGATAATGAAAGAAATCCAAGAATCCTCATGACGCAAGAAATATGTGTGATCTCTCAGCCCATCTGCTAATTGTGAGATGCCACAGCAGCGTTGCCACAGGTGTGACATGCTCATATAGGGGCAGGTATTTAAACAGGCTTGATAAAGTGGTTTTTGATAATAATTTATTTTCATGCTTTCCCTTCATGAAGTTCAGATAACTACACTCCATCTTACAAAGTTGTCCTTTTATGTATGTAAGTGCTCATGTTTTCTTTCACCACGTGCTTTGTCCTAAAACTCAATTCTTCAGTTTTTTTCTTTTTCTTTTTTTACTGCATATAATCCCCAGTTTGGAGTCCTGCTTTAGTATTCATGTATTGGGTACCTTAGTTAAAACCATGTAAGGGTTGTTCCACGGGTCGGCTGTCTTGTAACTGGATGTTTTTCCTCTCTTCCTCCTCCTCCTCCTCCCCCTTTCACCTTCTACCCCTAAAACACAAGCCCAATGGTAGCAAACATTATGTAAGCTGTTGGCCGACAAGCCCTAGCCAGGAGCACATGGTGTAGTCGCGGGGTTTAGTAGGAAAACAAGATCATACTTCCAAGTGCAGGGAGTGCATGGGATGGGTCTGTGTCACTACAGGTCAAAAGGGAGTGGGACAGGCCGTGATACGTGCCATCAGGAGACAGCAACTTTTTTATCACGTTAAAGGAGTTCATTCAGGAGATTATCAGCACATACTTGCTTTTAAGATCGATATTATTTCATTTGATAACTGATTTAACAGAGGTGTGTATCTATTGTTGTGCTCTGCAACAGCCTTGTAATGTGTGAAGATACTCGTAAAGCTGTGAATCAATCACAGCATTTTGCTGCTGTTCCATCTACAAGCATTATTGCCCAATTATAACACACTGTTTGAGATCATTGTTGTTTGATGAATCTCTGAAACCTATTCAGATTCTTGCAGAGCTGCTCAGCGGGGGAATGTTATGTTTAAGGAGTTAACATAGTCATTCAAGTACATTCTAAACTGTGCTAATCGAAGCCTATGTTTATATGACCATGACAGCAAAAGGAAACTATAAGGCTATGCATTTAATACATAATACTGATGGTCAGAAGGAATGGGTGACACGCTGGGGCAGTGGTTAGCACTGTTACCTCACAGCAATACTCAAATCCAGCCTGATGCCTTTCTCTGTAGAGTTTGCATGTTCTCCCTGTGTCTGCATGGGTTCTCCCTGGGTACTCCAGCTTCCTCCCACAATCCATAGACAGGTTAGGATAACTGGTGATTCTAAATTGACCGTAGGTGTGAATGTGTGCGTGAATTAGCCCTGTTGACCTGTCCACGGTGTATCTGGCCTCTGGCCCTGTGACAGCTGGAATAGCCCCTCTCGCAGGCTCATAGGATGGATGATGGATGATGGATGGATGGATGATGGTTAAAAGGAGACAGGTGTGTTAAAAGGTCCTTAGGTGCAGTGTCTAAAACAGCAGGATTTATTGCAAGACCATTTCTGTGCTATTTGTGCACAAACCATATGTGTCCACGTCCGTAAAAAGGCAGTTGTACCTGCAAATGTTTTCACAAAATGCACGTCTGGCACATACAAATACAACTCCCAAAGGCCATGAGGATTATGGAGCTACACACAGTCAGCAGACTTGTACTAATTTGCAAATAAGTTGCATGCTTTTCCTAAGCAGTTAGGTTGCAACACCCCAGAACCCAGAGTGCTCCCTTTTCTAAGCAAACTTTCCTGAACAAAGTTCCTGGAAGGAAACAGCCACACGTTGGGAAATATAATCTCTGGCAGAAATGGATGTGCCTGGGACATTCCAGAAAGAGAAAAAGAAAGCACAAGACCAACCAAATTATTGCAGTATCCAGCAATCGCTCTGTGAGTTGCCAAAAAAATGTTACAACACCAGTTGTTTTGCTGGAGCCTTGTTCCATTTCTGCCGCAGGGAACCCTTTGTGTTCTGTTTTTCTTTCTTTCTTTCTTTTTTTGCACTTTGCTCTTGTTACATAACTGTGTATAACAAAGGGTACTGATATGAATCTGGGTTTTAAAGTCTTACTACCTCATTTCATACTGGGAGAGGCTAAAACATTAGTTCTTCCCTTGTACCTTTGGTCTGGGCAGCAGCACTTGTGTCACTTCTTAGTTTCTAAACAATGTATTGAAATACAAAGTTGTAGTATTTTTAATAAGAGTGTTATCATCGTATACATTTAATCTCCAGCCCCATCTCTTACAGCACTTTCCCTTAAATAAAATATTCTAGCACTATTTCAACCACCATGCTACTTTTTAGAAACCTTTGTGCAAGGAGTAGCTGTAAGGCATGTTGGAACAGGCATGGTTTCCACTTTTTAATGACTATAATATCCACTGTCATTGTGTGAGCATTAGGGGAAATTACAGTGCACAGATGCACTGTTGCATGTCCGCAAGAGAAAGGGAAATGACTCTTTGTTGTGGACCAAGGGGGGAAAAAAACAGCTCACCGGAGACAGGGAAACACTGTTTTTGTAATGTTTTAGCAACACTGATCGACAAGCGTTTGAATGATTAAAAATGTCCAACAAATTTTCTGAGAGCACAGAAGGACATCTACAGAGTGCCTCTTTTGTTCCTGACTAGTCCATACCAGTCGTATTTCCATGTTAGAATAATGTAAGCCAAAAACAAACAGGACATTTTAAAGAAGTTGGAAACCAAGTAATTAGTTGCTGAATCAACCCAGTTCTGGTTTTCCTTGCTCACTGAAATATGTCATCATCTTACTGTAACTTCTATGAGGCCTCACCACCTCCGATGTCCTACAATTATCAACACTTTTCATCTGTACAAGCTGCACCACCGCATGATGCAACTGAATCATGTGCCACAAAACCGTTAAGGGTGTGTCCTCAGGCCAGCATTTACTGAGTCACATTACATCCCAGCCCCTTTCTGATTTTATGTATGTAAATAACCACACTGTACCGTGAAAACAACAGACACTGCTGAGCACAGAGTCGGACAAAGCTTCTGTCTGATTGGCTGGAGCTTGTACTTGGCCTCTAGCCAGCACTTCCCTTCACATCGCCAACCGCAGAGCCCCTTGAGGCTGTCTGGTACATTCCAGAGGAGAAAAGCACGCCAGCAAGGGAGGGAGGGAAGAGCATAAGGCGGGTACATCTCATCTCACACGTAACAGGCATAATGCATGCTGCCAGAGTGCAGCCCAGTGTTCAGAGGAAATGACTCCACTGCGAGAGGAGGGACAATCCTGTAAGAGGATCAGGTTGCAGCAGGCAATGAGGTCATTTCAATGGGTGAATTAACTGTGGCAGATTGTTACATCATGTTTTTTTTCTAATCAAAATTCATAATTATTGTATTTGTCCAAATGTGTTTTTACAGTTTGATGGTGGGAGGTGAAAATGGGTTCATTTTTAGCAGTGAATATGCTAATGCGTGTGCAGTTTAATGCATTAAAATGAAGCTGGGATGTCTAACAGACTGTAACAGGTAAAAACTCCAGTCATTCATATTTATTTACACAAATATGGTATTTAAGCAGTGCTAGAAGGAGTGTGTGGATCCTTTGTTTAAATATTGATAAATAAAGTTCTGAAAATAGTGAGAAATTTCATCATAATTACACATAGCCAGAAATGACACTTAAAAAAAAAGATACATTAAAATAATTAGACAAAAAAGAAGCAAATTTTCAGTTTTGTGAAGTTGAAACCTTGAAATATTTTCACATGAACAACAACTTAAAGGGTGGCTGTGGCTGAGGCAGAGCAGGTTATTTACAATGGGAAGGGCAGCAGTGAAAAGAAGCACTTAAAGGCATAGAACAGTATGAATGGGTGAATGTGGCCTGTAGCTTAAAGTGCTTTGAGTGTTCAGTAAGATTATAAAAAGGTTATACAGTCAGTACTTGTCCATTTACTATTGAAATGGTTATCAGAATTGTTTTTACTAATCATTTCAGCTGCATATTCATAAATTATTGGTAGTTTAATACAAAATATTTTCTTTACAAAATTCCTAATTGTAAGGTAACTAGTAACCACAGACTATATATATAACTAGATGTAGTGAAGTACAATATTTCCTTCTGAAATATAGAATTAGAAAGTGTCTTTAAAAGACATTGCAAGTACCTCAAATATATTCTTAAGTACAGTATTTGAGTAAATCTTTGAGGTACTTTGCTTGAGTAATTCCATTTTACGCTGGTCATTCACAATTATCAGCATTTTCCAAAGTGTACAGAGTAATCATTTTCAGAACCCCCTCACCAAAAGTGTGCAAAGAAAATGTTGATTTTTTTTTTCATGATCTTCAAAGAACACATCCTGGTGTTGAAAAAAGCTGGAAATCATTGGATCAAATATACTCTTTCCTATCTGTTAAAACATTGTACTGTTGTACTAATAAATAGAGATATGTACAGTACACGTAAAATTGTGACCATTCTGATATGGTCCAAATATATTTAAGGTGTTAATAAGAAATGCAGTTACTGTGGGGCCTAGATTTCAGAATCAGTTTTAACACAAAATGATCCTACAAAGTAACCCATTTGATGGTCAGATTTGGGTAACTTTTTAAGGGCCATTACATTCTTTTATTTTCTGCATGTAACTGCAGTTTGGTGAGATTTAGGCAAATGAACCACTTGATTGGCAGAAATCCTATCTGGCAGAGAGCTTAGGCGACAAGTGTTTCCATACAGGCTGAAAACAGCTGTTTATATTTACTACAGACAGTGCTGACAGGAAGTGCCATTATTTTTGAAATGCAATGAATTAACCTGTTTGATGTTTTGTCTGTAAACTGAGGCTAGAAAATCGGTCTAACGGTGAGTTATATTTTTCCACTTCTTAACATAATGCAGATCTAAAACATTCATGTGCAAACAGGTTTGTATAATTTAGCTTATGTATGCGTGACAGTGTCAAACGAAAACTACTGTGAGCTTTGTATACTTCCACTTGAATAAAACGAACATCCAATGGTTTATTATGAGTAACTGTCACCCTGCAGTGGTAATAAGGGAGACTGTGTGACTATTTATATAATCCAGCCCATTAGGACTGATAACTTCCAATCCAACCACTAATGTGGTTGTTCAGGACTATTGTTGGTTTAGTCACATAAGCAGGGTCCATCTAAAAACAAAACCTCTCTCTGTATTCATCACAGTACAGTCTGGCCCGTTTCTTACATAACCAGCTTAGCCAAATCATTCACCCGAATCAGGTCTCCTCCCTCCTGCTTGACTTTAAGTGGGACACTGGGCAGATTTCATAAGAATACAGCAGTAACTACAGGATGAGAAGTTCATGGAAGCAAGGAGCTTTTTGGAGTCTGACGCCTCCTACTGGACATTCATGAGCATGGCCTATTAACCATGTTTTTCCACTTGTATTTGTCATGTGAGGTTCAAGTCTCGTGTGACCTTCAGCTGCCAAGAGTATCTGCAATAAACACCTGCAGGTTTGACATCTGAGAACCTGGCCTTGATGGCTCCGAGCCCAACGTGTAAGATAACAGTACCTTGCTGTCTGAGTCACCATTACTGTATCTGGTTTGTCTGCACATATGACTTAATAATAATTAAAAAAAGCCCAATTAATGAATTTAAATGGATTCAAGTTTATTTATACTCGGTTTATTTCCTCTATTTCTCTCAGCTTGATTTTTGAGACTAAAGAAAATAAATAAATAAAAATTTGAAAAATGCTGCAGCCCATTACCATCAGCATCAGTAAGAGTTGAGAATCACTTTAATGTAACAACATAGTGAGTTTACAGTAAGAAAAACTCATTTTAAATCATTTGAAACAGAAAGAAAAGAGTAAGCATCCTGGAATGGTTGAGATTCAAATAAAATAGAAAAAAACAAAAACAAAAAAAAAAACAACACATACATAAACCTCTTAATACTGTGCTCTGATAAAATGTCTGAAACTTTTCAAAAGGAACAGAACACCCTCGCATGACAGGCTTCTTTGTTAAACCTACAGTATGCAGCTAAAATAGATTACAGTACTTAAATATAAAAATAGACTCTGGATTTGATTGCTCTTTTATCGTTCTCCAATGCAGTCTTCAAGATGGACGGATGTATCCGTTCGCCGTGTCCACAGGCCCCTCAGTGGCACATCCGAGAGGTCATCTCTTTCTGTAGCAGACACAAACAAACGCACACAGCTCAGTGAGGGGTGGAAATAACAGCAGTCGACTTAATATTACCACAGATAAGACTGAAGTGACTAGATTCAATTTCCAGCTCATTTAAATTACATCTGCTGTTGCTAGGGTGTTGCAGTTTCCAAAACTAATGCACTGCTAATCATATGACAGGACATTGCTGGAAGCAACACATACTAGAGGGGGCACATGCACATCTCTCTGAGTGGGGAGTCTTTAACAGTTAATAGTACAATAAATTTGGGCTGAAATCCACAGGATCAGTAATTATGTTCCTCTTGTAATGAGGAAATTCAGAGTAATGAAATAACAATGAAATTAGTTTTGAAGACAAACATAAATCTATCTTTGCAGAAAGTTTTCTTCTGGTCCTACATGGCTCTGATATGGGCATACATGGCTATGATAGTTTTGACTATGGTAGTTTTCCACTCCTTGAATTAAGGAGCAGCAATCTGCAGCTTGTTCACAGCACATTTTGTTGAGGTGACCTAAATCCCTGGGCCACGGGGGCATCACATGACTACAGTTTTCATTAGCAACAACTAAACAAAGAACACAGTTCATTCATGGCTTCTTTTTATTTTTATTACTTATGCAATCTAAAGGTACGAATTTATACATCACCGAACACACAACAGCATGCCAGAATACAGAAAAGTCAAGTGTTTGGGGGTGTTTAGAAACAGTGTTGCTCTTACAAAGTTTGACCATAAGGGGTGCTACCAGCTTTTTTAAAACTTCCTTTCTAACTCCCTCAATAAAACTGCATGAAGGGGGGCTGCAACTTTAGATTTGTTAGCATTATTTGATAAATATGAATGAGATGAACATCACTGCTGTAAAAGGTTTGAGATATCTGTTTTCTACTCACCAGGGGCTCCAGCTCTTTGTGGTCCGTGAGGTTGAACTCAGTGACAAAGTAATAAAAATGCTTGTAGCAGGTGTTTACGTGAGCCTCTGCCCCCATCTGGCTCACACGGTCAAAGTGGTGGATGTAGACATGGACAAACACCCGGAACAGACGCGACAAAATCTTCTTAGCCACCTGCATGAAGGTCTTAGGGAAGGGAGTACCTGGGAGTCAAGCAGATTGAGACAGAGCGAGAACTCTGCAGTCAGTCTGTGGTGACCTTTCATGTGCTCTGCAGAAACAGACACGTTTGAAATACTGATGGATTTAATTAAAAGTGAGGCAGACTTTTCTACATTAACCTTTCCTCTCTTCTCCCCTCAGGCCTGGACACCAGCTGGCAATAGGATGCAAATGCAGCCAGTGTCACAATCACACATGATTGGAAAACCAACACGACCCGGTCTGCCCGATAATCTCTCCACACGTGATTAATTTAGCATGTCGTTTTGCTTTGACTAATTAAATAATGTTTTAGGAATGTGTTCCAGAGGACGGCTGCGTCAGAGGTCGTTTCTATTCATAGCCTGCTGTCCATCGTGTGACCCATTTCTAAATCCACTGCTGGGATGTTTCTGCAGTCAGCTGCTGAGCCGACGCACAGGGCGGGCGCGCGCACGCTCTGAGATAATATAAAACCACAAATTCCACTGCAACAGATTAACTGTGATGCTAGCAATGTTCAGCACTAAAGGTAATCTAACATATGTGGCCTTCCAGACACTGAAAAACACAAGCTTCACATTTTAGATGTGAATTGTATGTGTTCCGTTTTCCTCTGTGTTCATGACACGCTAATCATTTAAGTGGCTTTTCTCGGTGCTCTGTATTATTCATGCTGAAAGGATTATTCACATGAAATAGAGATTGCTCAAAATGTTTTAGTTGGTAAAAAAAACAAAACAAAAAAAAAAAAACACTTGCATATTATAGCATCAGTTCCCCACCTTTCTGCCATGTGACCCCTTCTTTGGTGCCAGCACCCGTGCAGGGAGCCACTGGGTTAAAACACCAACAGGGAAAATCAGCTTTTTTTCCTACTTCATATGCTTACTAATAGATTACCAGAGGAAACCTGACCCAAAGTCATAAGATCACCAAATTAAAGTTAGTAATTTTGTTGCCTGGAATGGCTTCATAATAATATTTGTGTGGGAGTCTGTGGACATTTGTTTGTGAATGGGGTGGTGGCCTGGTTTGCACACAGGATGACCTTAACAGATCTGAACCAACCACTGAAATGCCTTACAGAAGAATTTCTTAAATTTTGAAACTTGTGGCTAATTTCAACACTTACCGACATTGGTGGGGAAGATGTTCTCGTTGTTGATTTGTACCTCAATCCAGTCCATGAGCAGGCTCATGTATTTGGGGGCCGACAGGGCGGTCGGCCTCTTGTACTTGTGCTCGTCTTGCCAGCGGTATTCGTACTTGGGCCCACCAGACATGACGGGGCAAGTTTGATCGGTGCACGAGTCACTGATGGTGCCGTAGATGAGGTTGATGCGGTTGAAGAAGTCGACCACGTGGACGGCCACCCAGTCATTGAGGTCCTCGCCATGAGGCAGCTGCACAGCCAGCTTCAGGTCTAGGCCTGCATTCAGAGACGCCTGGGCCTTCTTGTGCAGCTCGAAGCGCTGTGTCCCGGGCTCAAACTTGCGCTTGGGCCGGAATGTCCTGTCTTTGTTGAAGACTTGTTTCAGGGCCAGGGACATGGTCGCATGTGGTGGCAGGCAGGCGATTTTTTTTTTTATGCTTCTGGTGAATTATTTACTTTTGAAGTAGAATCAGTCAAAAGGCTGTGTAAACAGTCAGTGCAGAGTTTTTGTGATGGATTGTCTTGGTATTTATTTGAACTGAGCCACTGATTCTGTGGTCCTGTGTATGATAAAAGGAGAGGGAAGGCAGAATTTGGTTAACAATGCACATTTACATAGAAATACCTACTTCCTGTCAAAAGCCTGATGTCAGGGCACAATGTGTCTGTAACAATTTGAATCTAGGGCTGCAACTAGCATGTTTTGTAGTTATATTAGTCTCTAAAATCACAGCTAATAGTGATATTTAGTTAAATATTACAAAGAAAACGGCAGCAAATCTTAATTTGAAAACTCACTTGATTATTTTTTTTATTTTAGTAAATATTTAAATAACAATGACAAAAAACCTCCAGCTCGGCCAGTCAATAAGTCACAATCTCTCAAACTTAACATTTAATACAGCTGGCTGGAAAAAAAAAAAAAAAAAAAAAAAAAAAAAAAAAAGGCCCACGATTTTTTTCCCCCCGTCGTAAATCGTATATTAAGGTTTGGCCAATATAAAACTGTAAAACCGGAAAAGAAACGGAGGCCATGTAACCAATTTTAAGCACAAGAGCAACACAAATAAACTACTGGATGTAATCAGAATATGGAAATAAAATGACCAGTAGGCATATATTTGATCTGAACCCACATAGCAGCACTGGGAGGCTGTCGGTGAACGACAAGCCTCGACAGACAGAGATTAACATTAAAAGATGAAACATGGTGTCTCAGTGAGTCATTTCCTATTTCATGCACTAATTCCGCCGCGAAACCAACAATACACTGAATGACAATAAAACCCAAGTCAAATCGCGTTTTCACATAACACGACATTACGAGGTTTATTTAATCCTCCATCTACATATCTAATCCATACTGTTCGTTATATTGAGGATTTTGTGTCGTTTTAAAGCACGTTTTCAGGATAAAAAGCCAGAGATTAAACATCGGGGCACATGATGACGGCTGTACGAAGTTTATTCGTGACGTGACGCTAGCTAACTCGGCTGGACTTGTTGCTCTCTAAAGCAGCAAAAACACAATAAAGACACACGACGAACCCATGCTATTCACACGCTATCGTAAAACAACAAAAAAGAGAGACGCCTAAATAGCAGGGGTTATCTCGGGCGGCTCTACAAACGGTGACGAAATGAGACAGTTGAAAGCCACTTTCCCGAACTTACTTGTTCCGCCTTCCTGTTTCCTTCGACCTTTTATCGAAAATATCTGGTCACTGATCGATAGCTTTACGTCGACCCTATAAGCAGGCTACATTATGGATACATGGTGCAAAACATGTCGTAGAATTAGTAAAAAAATGGCATGAACATGTCACTTTCATAAAGAAACTAATGTCTGACTCCTCCCTGCAAAACGAAAAGTACACCAACGACAAGCTAGAAGCTACAGCGGCGAGTTCCGGTCAGGATTTTCAAAATAATTGAAATGATTTCAAGCAACGTGCACTCGTCAGTTTTGATCATTTCATTACATCCCCTCTGACTTAAGGGAGTTTTGATTACTATGATGCATGTATTAATCATCTACATCTACTGACAACTTTGAGTACTAACAAACAGGATTTAAACTAAAGCAAGTAACTAGTGTGGCTTTTCTAATTTGAATGTTTAGAAGCATCTATGAGACACTCCACCTCTGCCCAAAGGGTGACCAGATGTTCAGCATGTTTATTCCTTGTCCCCCTGCCTCCCATCTTCACACAATGCCTCACATTTTGACTGGATCTGCAGGCCATGCACTTTTCTAAAGTCTGGCTTTTACCCGGTGCATGCTACAGTGCATCTAGCAGGGGAAGTTATAAGTCACCAAAAAGTCACAAGAGTTATAGAGATTGGTGAATATGATAGAAACTACCACACACACACAAAACAAAAAAGAATAACTGGTAGTATATACTGATGAAGTAGAGTTTGGACTCTTTTTGCTAGACTTCTTTTTCACATTTGCACAAGGGAATATATGGAGTCAGTGTATATGTGTGTCATAATAGGCTAAAAAATGTCAGATAAGGCTAGAAAAAAAATGCCTGCACAGTTTATTGTATTTTTATTTTTAAGTTAAATATGAAACTGTCAGACTATCTCCCAGCATTGCTAAAGTGTCCCATACTGTCCCACACAGAAACAGTATTGTAACCGTGTGTGGGGGTCAAAGGGTTCATTCTGTGAAAGCCTTTTACTATTATTTTGAAAACTGCTTCATCAACTTCCGCAAACCCTCCAGCGTGGCCTGACTGAAGCGCTTCCTTTGACACAGTGTACCACAGGGTGGCAGGGGCCAACATGACTAACTTCATTTAGTTTATTACTTTCATAATAAGTCACCGTACATGATGTTTAAATTAGTGGCATTAAACCCAAAAAAAAAAAAAAACATTTTGGCCCCAAATCTACCAAATATGTACACATAGCAGAACAAAAGAAAATATGAAGTCAATATTAGATTCCAGTATTTAAGGATAGGGTTTCTTTTAATTAAAAACATGAAGATGTGGTACTCTGCACATGAATGTAGGGCATGTTTATAAGAAACTGCTTCTCATGCCAAAAGTGCATTTATGCCTTTTGTTATAACATATAACTGATTGTTGATGTTGTTATGGAGCATTTTGTTGAAATAAATGTATATAACGTCTGTTATTGTGAGCTCTTTCATGTTGTGATTGTTTTTTTTTGTGACAGTTGCCACAAAGCCAGTCAAATGAAGACCCATCATTCTTTGCTACATGCCTGATAAAGCTGCAGATTTTTATGTTTATGGTTTGGGCCATCTGGAAAATCTGGTCCCTTTGCACATTAACATGGTGGTTCAGGGAAAAGGGCAATTAAGGATTATACTGTTAAACTGTTGTTGCATCACAAAGACAAAAAAAATAAAATCACACACCACTATGAATTAATTCAGTCATATCATCATATTTATGATAAGTTAATCCACATTGTTTCACTCACATCATTAGTTTGTTTCTACTTTATTAGGCTAAAAACAATAAAATGCTTTTAGGTGGTGGCAGACACACAGAGAGAAATTAACAATTACACTCGATTACACTCGCAAAGTAGCAGAATATAAAATTAGTTCTGTTCAACAGCATTAAGACACTTAACATTCAAACCATGACAGACAGAAATCTTCCTTGCATGGCTGACACACTGAAGTCCGATTTACAAATGCACATTTATGGCCTGTTTAGCTGTGTCGGTTCTGCAGTCAAAGCTGGTCAGTGTGCACCGTTCATAAAACGCTCTTTGTTTTGGTTGTTTAATGGCCGGTTCAAAGGACGCTTTGTGCAGCACTGGGACAGAATGTGCTTTTTTTTTTCTGTCTAATTGGTAGGCTCAGCTGCGGCGGCGGCTGCACCTTCCTCAGGCTTGGCCTTGCTGGATATGGAGTAATGATAAGTCCTCATGGCCTCCTCAACTTTCTTGAAGTCGGGACGGTCCTCATGTCTGTGAGAGACGAGAAACAGAGACAGCAGTTTCTGATTAATGGAAGTCACAAGATATCAAGAGATTGCATTGCTGACTTATTTTGGCTTTAAAAAAAAACCCAACCCAAAATATTAAATGGCACATTGTTTTAATTTCTGATGGACTGACTGGGGACTATAATGTCATTCAGCCTCAGCAGCCAGGCTTTAGCTCTGGTCATAGAGGGTGTGGGAGACGATAATAATGATTATTGTCTGCCATACCAGCTATGACGCTGATAAAATGATGCTGATAATAAATCTCTCACACACATGGAGTTCAGACGTTTTCAAATCAATTTAACAGGTTAAACACAGTTGTCTCACTAGAATCAGTGTTACCAATATTACACTCCTTTATTTCCCCCACACACATATAGTAACCAACTGGAAATGGAAAAGTGTTCTTTTATGCTAATAGCATGCCATCTGCTCCATCACAGAACTGTTCTCCTCCAGATTACAACCGTTTGTTATTTTTAAATCACTCTAAATTCCCCAAAGACAAAAATGTGGATTTCCAAAGAGCTTTGATGTTCCTCTGATAATGGAAATCTAATACATTCACAGCATTAATGCTTTAGGAAAAAGATTTAGGAACAAACTCCAGATAATGGGGAGTCTAAAGCAAGTCAAAGAATACACACTTCATCGATCTGGCTTACGGTTGTTGTGATCCAGCTGAAAGTTCTTCAGATCTGCAGTTTACTTACTAACAAAGTGTCCAATCCTTACTGCACATTACTTATCTAATTTTTGTAGATTACAATAATCAAGTCTGCACACCTCCCCACACTCCATCCCTCTCTGAGGTAATCTTTAAACTGATGTGGTAAGTTTTTCCTGTTATCTTACAAGGAGGTTGTTTTTTTGTTTTGTTTTTTTAAATCTAAATAATAAGGGTGTTCACCTCTGATGTATAAGCACTAGATAAGAGACAACACATAACGAGCCATGAAAAAGTTTTTGCCTTCTTTCTGATTTCTTATTTTTGTGCATATTTGTCACACTTACATGTTTCAGTTCCTCAAACTAATTGTAATGCTAATCAAAGTTAACTTGAGTTAATAAAAAAGGCAGTTTTTAAAAGACGATTTCATTTATTCAGAGAAAAAACTATCCAAACCTACCTGGCCTTGTGTGCCAAAGTAATCGCCCCTTATACAGTATATACCTTATACCTGTTTGTGCCAACCTTGGCAGCCAGAACTGGAATCAGGCATTTGTGATAACTGGCAATGAGTCTTTCACATCACAAACATCAGGAATTTTGGCCCACATTTCTTTGCAGAAATGTTTTAATTCAGCCATACTGGAAGATTTCCAAGCATGAACGGCCTGTTTAAGGTCATGCCAAAGCATCTCAATCAGTCTCAAAGTCCGGACTTTGACTAGGCCACTCCAAAAGCTTCATTTATTTGTTTTTTTTTTTGCTATTCATTTCGGATCATTGTCCTCTTGCATACCCCAGGTGCTCTTGAGCTTCGGGGTAAAAACTGATTCCCGGACATTCTCCTTCAGGATTTTCTGAGAGGGCAGAATTCATGGTTCCATCAATCACAGCAAGTCATCCTGAAGCAGCAAAGCAGCTCCAGACATCACACTACCTCCAGCACATTTGACTGCTGGTGTGATGTTCTTTTTATGAAATGCTGAGTTCACGATTTAACAAGGAGGAGCAATTACTTTTTCACGCAGGGCCAGAATGCAAAGTTATTTTCAGATATTTTAATATTTGTGGCAGTTATCTGGAGGTGTGAAATGGCTGCTATGTTGGACTGAACTGTGTTGTGTATACACATAAAATCAGTTTTCATGTCTCTCTTGTACAAGAGATCTTGATCTCAGTGAGTGAAAATAAAACTCAACACATGCACAAGCCTCAGTCAGTTTCTCACTTGTATGTCCAGCAGTCTTGCATCACCGTATACATTCTCTCCGGACACGCTGCTGGACAATCCATGCGGCTCCCGTTTTCAATGAAGCGGATCACGTCGGGTCCTTTCATTTTCTGGAGGAAAAAAAAATGAAAACAAGAGCAGTGTGAGCTCTGGGATCAAGCCAAGCTCTGATAATCTTCTGCAGTAACAGATTTTTACCTTGTAAGGTTTCCCTCCATAGGAAAACGCCTCCCACATGGTGACACCAAAACTCCACACATCGCTTTTGCTGGAGAATTTGTGGAAGAGTATACATTCTGGTGCATACCACTTGAGTGGCCATTTACCTGCAGTACGAGCCTGTGAACACCAAATTTATGACCATAAGAAGCATGTCACGGACTCACCAAAGCAAGCAAACATCAGTGATGATAATTAGGGCCTTGGAGTGAGGGATTGCTGGGGCTTTCTGATAACTCCATTCCCTCCAGATATAGGTCAATAAATCAGTAAAATGGAAATCAATCAAGCCTTTAGTTTAAACAGAGCATCTGACATCTTTGTGTCGACAACACTTAATTGGTGTTTGCGCAATGTGAGGTCAGCAATTCCCAGAAAAGCAATCCCTCTAAGACACACTATCGTTTTGTATTCACTGATAACCCCACACCTGACCCTTTAATGACTCGATATTTATGTAACTTTATATTGTGAGTACTTTGTAGTAGTTGTCATCGGCTCCCAGGGCCTTGGAGAGGCCAAAGTCACTGATTTTGGCAAACTGCTGGTTGACCAGTAGGACGTTGCGAGCTGCTAAATCTCTGTGCACAAAGTTCTTCTCTTCCAGATACTTCATCCCCATCGACACCTGGTGCATCAGGTTGACAATGTTCTCCACTGATACACTATGCCTGTGAAGACAAACATCCAGAGAAAAGAAGCATTAGGATATATTTTATGCACAAACATAGTTTTTCCTAAGACAGCTGGGATAGGCTCCAGCCCCCTTCCATGACCCTGAATTGCAGCTTTGGAATCACCTATCTATCCATTTTTTGCTGCTTATCTGGGTTATGGGGGAAGCAGTCAGAGCTGAGCCACCTAAATCTCACTCCCCAGCCACCTCCTCCAGCTGTTCGGGGGGCACAGAGGTGTTCGCAAGATGTAATCTCTGTGAGATGTCTTGGCTCTGCCCCCGAGCCTCTTCCTGGGAGGACATGCCCAAAACGCCTCACCTAGGATGACTCTCAGCAGTCAAGCAACAGTCTGACTTCCAGCTGGACAGGCCTTTGCATGTCATTCTCCTGCTCTCTTATCCATCTCTGCTCTATTGACTGGACTTGAATTATAGGCTGCCGTTTGCTTTGCTTATGAGTATTATAAAGAGACCTACACTATGTACAAATCCTCAAAATTAAAGCATCTGAAGGGCATGTAAAATCATATCTACATGTTTCAACTTCTGCCCTTCGGGGGGATGCTGCTGTCCATACAGACTGCAGTCTCCGCCGCAGGAAAAGAGAACGGGCTCAGAAATATCAGAAATGTCTCGTAGGTAACAGATTGTCTGATTCATTCCTCATCAGCATGTCGTGGCAAGGATTACTCCAGAGTCAGGTATTTAACAGAATCCACGTGAGGACTCTATTAAAAGTAGAGAAGTAGAGACTTGCAGCAGGAAACACTTTGAGTGCTCAACTTGAATAGAACATGGCCACATAAGTACCAGTCCACTTACTTTTTACTGTTTAAAAGATCTGAATTCTTTGAGGTAAATATGTGACTGTTCACACTTGCACATGCTTCGATCCTTTCTACAGCTGAAGGATTTTTGTAACCAATTACAGGCACTATTAGTATCACTGTGTGATGAACACTTATTTACAGATATGCATGACAACACATTCCAGAAACCCCAAAGTGGGGTTTAGGAACATTTATTTACTGCCATTGATAGTATTTTGTTGAAATAACACAGATGACTCAATTAGACTTAGACTGTTTTTTATTTGAATCTTTCTACACAAATGTTGCCAATCCAATGATGTATTTGTTGCACTTACTTTTCGGTGGAAAGGAATTTGTTGAGCGGTCCGGCTGAAGCCATCTCCATGACCAGCATGAGACATTCTGCATTGCACAGGCCAAGCATGCGGACTATGAAGGGGTTACTCAGCTGGTGCATGATCTCTGCCTCCCTCATCATCTCCTCCTTCACCAGCTTCTCGTTATCACTCTTCAGCACTTTTACGGCCACATCTATCTGACCCCTGAAACAAAACACACACACAAAAAAAATTAAAGCAGTGGGATCAGAAGGATAGATCAATGTATACACACACTATACTGTATGTACAACTCAATTTCTGTTTTTATAATATTTGGTTCCTCACGATTCTGTTTTGAGGACTCCCTTCTTGACACAGCCAAAGTTCCCAGAGCCGAGCTCCACCTCGTCCATCAGGAGGTCAGACCTTTGGATGTTGAACCTTTTGATATCATTGGGGTTGTGATATGGGTTGAATCCACTGCAGTCCATGGGGAGAAGATCACGGTCTTGAGGCACGGGTGTAGTAGTCTTTGAGGTCGGTATAGGAGCTGTAAAGTGCAAATAACATACAACAAATATTCAGTTTGTAAATATGATAATCTGGTGACATTTTTTTTAGGTACTCTACACATTGCTGGATTTTCCAAAATGAAACAGCATTCCAGCTCTAATCTAAATCAGACAAGAATATAAGCTTTACAGTAAGATACTGTCAACCCTTGCATTATACTGTGCATTATACTGTTATTAATATCTATAAACAGTTAAATACTGTAAAACATTGCTGCATGCCCTTGACCCGACTAAATTAAAGATTTGAAGTTAAACATTTAAAGTCTTCTTATACAGTAAATACGAACAGGAATTAGCTCTTATTTCTTTCCTCAAAGGCATCGGCATTTATGGTGTGGTAAACGGTGTAATTGCAAACAAACTGAATACAAAAATGTATCTATTGTTACAGCAATTTGTTACAGTGCTTAACACAACTGAATTTAGAGTTGTAAATACTGCAACTTAGTATTTTATTTTAATCTTGAAGGTGACTTAAAATTAAGATTTTATACTCGAAATCATGTATCAAGAGTCTAAAACATGATACACTGGTACAGATTAAATTGCCCAGTCATATATTTAATAGAAACTATTGTGGTGACATCTGCTATCTCCTTTATTTATTGAAGTGACACTTTTAAAAGTATAAAAAGACTCATAAATTATACTCATATGGAGTATAATTTATTATTGTTATTATTTTTTTTTTGTGTGTGTGTGTGTGTGTGTGTGTTTTCTTTTTTAAATGTATTTTAAAGCCCTACGCAGCAACAGGTATTGCAGACTAGCTTATGCTAAATGCTGCTTGTGTGTTTGTACTGCTGGCTACTGACCTCGAGGTGGCGGTGTGTATCCATTGGCGCCGCGAGGCCTCTGAAAGAGCGACAAAGAAATAAATCTTAGAGAATGAAGAAATATGCTGACTTGAATGGTGCAGGATGTGCTGACTACTTACATTGGGAATGCTGGGTGTTTCTGAAATATTACAAACAAAGATGCAGTATATTATATTATTCATATTTTAAAAAACACAATAATAATCTGCAAATTCAGGCTGACAAACTATTTTAAAAAAAAAAAAGGAAAAATGGTCAATACTTTCAGCAGCAGCTTTGCCGTTAACACATGCTTCACCAAGAACATTTACCAGGCCATCAGGTTTCATCTTTAGATACTCCACCAGCTGAACATGGAGAATAAGTTTAGTTTTAACTCAGAAAAATGTCACATAGATAAAGAGAGAAAAAAAAAAAAACAGCTTGAGGACTGACCTGCCAGATTGTGTCAAACTTTGTGCCCTCAGGCATAGAAAATTTCCCTGACTTGTCCTGGAGGATCTGATAGTGGTAAACTGTTTTACCGTACATCATGGAGAGAGCATATGTCCCAGTCGCTTCTCTGTCTCGGATTCTGAGAAACCAAACACACAAACAAAAACTGCATTAAAACCTCTGACACTAAATCTTTACTCAACAAATGAGCACAAAAATCGATGGAGAAGTCAGAAAATCTTCATAAAAAAGAAAGAAACTTACAGAAACTTGCCGTCTGGTTGTACTCCCGAGTACAGCCGCCTCTCACCTTCGTGGCGTGAGATTTTACCGTGATACCAAGGCATTTTCTCATGGGCTGTAGTTGCGATCAGCTTCTCGAGCTGAGGAGCTTGACTGATGATGGCCTGCTCCATGGCTTCTCCCTGCACGGTAAAACAAATGCGTTCAGAAGGCCCACACATTATCTCTGTGTTTTGCAACATTTTTTTTTTTTTTATATTTTATCTAAATACAAGGAGGACTGCATCACAGTTTGCAACCAAAGCTCATGTTGGGTGTCAAATGCAGTGGAAGGTGGTGCATGTGAAGCTCAGAGAGGGAAGGCTGTGACACTTGAATGCAGGCAGGTTCTGCACAAGTGTGGAGCTAGTTTGGCTGTTCTGTTGTATCGTAATGATAAAAGGATGCTGATCTTAGTACGTGCAGCAGGAGTGAAACAAGTGAAAATGCACTGCAGAGGGATGGCCTTCACGCTGAATAAAATCTTGTATTATAGGTTTAGTTTGTTGACTAATTCTTTCAGCGCCATCACGTCAGACCCTCGCACTCCCACCTGGCCTGCCTTTTCTCTCCAGTGACCTGCTCACTTGTTCCTACTCCTCCATGAGCTTGTTCTCAGTAAAGACTCTTTCCTTTTGTTTCTACTTCTACCCTCTGTGTCATGCTTTTGGGTTTTATTTCTGAGAACTGTAACTTGTCAGTGCAAGTACTTTCGCCAAGCAACAGGAACCTTCGGAGGAGGTAAGAGCTCCTACCTGTGTTTCTACTTGAGGAAGGCTCTGGAGAGATTGCAAGCCCCCCCCCCCCCCTTACACACACACACACACACACACACACACACAAAAAGTCCCTTCAGAAATCTCAGTTAAACCAGACTCTTAGGAAAAACTGTCAAACATGTGGCTTGCGGGCCAGAACTTTCCCAAGTAAGAGTCCAATTCAGCCCACTAAATGGCTTTTTGAGGTCTAGAAAATTGTGGCGAAGGAGGCTACCATTTTTGGACTTCTCATTCTCATTGTATTTTACAAGAAGAATCAGTATATCACGAGTCATTAGAAATGGAGGGGTTGTCTGAAATGTTAATTTCATCCGAGTGGGATGTCCGAATCATCACGAGTTTTAAAGCCTCCTTACTAGCAAAGACATCACCTGGTCTAATATGGCCGGTCATACCACTGACACCAACATGTTTCTTTGTAATGACATTAGACTGACTGAATGCGGAATTAAAGATTCATTAAACATGAATGTTTTTAGACCGTACTTGTACTTTTTTTTGCACCTAAACACAGGGAAACACAGGCTTTTTTATTCTGTTGTGGAGTAGTTTTCTGGTCTTGCCCCCCTTAAACTGAGCTGTATGTGACCCATGAACTAAAAATAGGTCTGACATGTCTTCTTTAAGATAAGAGTTCATGATGGCACATTTCATCTACATATCAATACAGCAGTGGAAATTTTTGTGTATTTAAATGTCTTATCTTTAAATGTGTGCAGCTGCTCTCAAATAACCGCAAAAACATGGCAAAATTTACTCACAGGCAAAAACATTTATCAGTTCATGCAAATTTCTAATTACAAGCTGTATTTTTTAGCCACCGGCAGAAAGTTTTTCTATTGGTTTTACTTGCTGTATTTTGGGGGCACAAAATATAAAGACTGAAAAGATCATATTCACTGCACTGTACTTCAGGGTGGATGGAGACATCCCATCAAAATTGTCTGCAGTGACAATGCCAGTACATTTGGGGGTTTAATTTTAGTAAAAAAAAAAAAAAATTAAAAGTAACATGGCAGGAAGAAATTTATTTATCATATATCATTATGTAACTAGTGACTATGGCTGAAAAAAAAGAATTCTGTAGTCTCAGAAATGCTCAAAACTGTACTGTACATGGATATTTTTTTTTTTCTGAACCCTTCAACAGTACCCAGGACTTGGGTCAAAGGCTCACCTCCAGATTCCAGGTTTGCTTCACGTACTCCCTAAGCATGTTTTCTTTCAGGCTGTCAAACACGCCTTGCCGGATCGGTGTATCTGGGGAGCGCAGACAAGGTTTCTTCAGGAGGCACACCAGGCCGTCGGTGTCTTTGCTGTAAAACTCACAGAGCTCTGCAGGGCCACAGTGAGGCTTCCCTCCTATGATGCAGTAAGTCCCGTTAAGCTGTTTCTCTATGGAGTAATGGTGGAACTCCAGGCTCCACACAACAGACAGGACGTAGCCTCCCAGACTGCGGAGACACTGTCGCAGCAAGAAGAGGCCGTCGGACATCCCGGCCAGCTTCAGGTGCTGCTCGGCCTCCGAGCGACTGATGCTGCCATAGAAGAAAGGCAGCTCTGCCGCAGGGTCGATGGACATGGTGTGACCCCGTAGAGTTGACCTGGTCTTAAAGTCCTAAATGTAAGAAGTCAAAAGAAACTAGAGAGACAAAAAAAAGGGAGAAATTTATTTTAGAAATTTGACCAGTGCACTCAGATTGAAACAAATCCATGGCCTCTGACCCTTTAACCTTTTAGTCTCTATCACCTCCAGGCTCTGCTCAATCAACCCAATTTTCTTATTTATCAAATTACAAATACGACAGCTTAAAAATGGACAACACAAAAATCAGTGCTACAAACAGCAAAAAAACCCCAAAACAAAACACACAATCACTCCGGATAAACTCACCTCTTCTTCTTTTCCCAGCTGTGTTATACTAGAATCTACAACACACCTAACAGACCTGTGTTTCTCAGGACTGTGAGCCCTAAACATACAAGTGAGGAGACATATATGTGGGGATGAAACACTTAGCATGAGGCACCCACACTTTGAGACTGCATAAAGTTTGCAGGTTAACAAACTGATGACACAAGCCACAACAGGAAGTCGCAGTCCGCCCTCACAGCCTCCTTTCTCCAGCATGTCGCTCTTCCGTTGAACAGGTGCTATTTGGTTACAGAACATTCCCTCTGCTTTAAAACTCAAGTTTGTGCATTTTCCTTTTTATGGAAGAAACAAGGGATAGCACTTATCCCACAGTCTCATTGCAGTAACTGCTGCGTGTGCAATTAGAAGCACTGATTTGGAATTTGATGATTTTATTGCAAATGGGAGTAAGGATAAGTTTAAAATCAAGAGGGTTTCGACTGCAGCGTGGAACGGTTATGTGACAGCAAGCAGAAGATGTCTGAGATGAAGAGGGAAATTGACAGCGATCATAATACGTCACACACATCAGCTCACAAAACCCAGAAAGGAAATGATCTGAAATTAACAGAAAGATCGAGATTTTATGGAAATAAAAATAATATGTTAGAGATTAGCCAGGTTATTCCCCTGAGTTTTAGATTGTGGAGTAAATAAGGGCAAGAAAAACATTTGAACACGGAGGGATGCAAATTGATACTTAAGCCGATCTTGTGATTGTCTTTGTGTTATTTACACTACATGTCCATCATTTTCACTACTTAATATTAGTGGAAAACTTGATCACAAAAGAGTATTTACATTTATTTATGTCACTCTTCCACATGAAGATCCCTGATGCTTTGTAACATTTGTGAAGAACAAACCCATTCTTTGGGAATACTGTCAGTGTTGATGCCTTTGAAAGACAACATTTCATTCATGGTTCCTGGATCAGGACAAGCAGTTATTATAATGATGACATTATAAGAGAAACCTCAAAGCTGGCAGTCGTATAATGAAGCTTATACTGTAAAATAACAGTTAAAAGCTGGCAAATCTAATTGCCAGCACTTTACTGTAATTTAACAGGGAAACTTCTTGCAGTTTATTATTTAAAAAAAAAAACAGACAATGTGAAATCATAAAAAGTGCAAAACCTCAGCTTCCTGGCTACATACCTGAGTTGCTTCCCACATCAACAGTGGACAACCAAACACAAACATACGACTGCCACAAGAAACCAGGTTTTACTGTAGCATGACCTCCAAAACGCCACAACAAAGTCAGCCAGACCTTACAGTGTGGACAAATGGATGGCGTCTAGACACATGCAGCAATGTGGTATCACAAAAATGCTGGAGCACTTCATATCTGCACCCAACTGGTGTTTAACTTATCAGCATGTAGTATACATCAAATGGAACACTTCAATATTTGATATATGTATATATTTATATTTATGTATGTGTATATATATATATATCTATATATATGTATATATTTATATTATGTATGTATATATATATATCTATATATATATATATCTATATATATATATTATATATATATATCTCTCTATATCTATCTCTATATCTATCTCTCCTATATCTGTGTGTGTGTCTGTCTGTCTGTCTGTCTGTCTCTATCTCTTCTCTACTCTCCCTCCTCCCTCTCTCCCCCCCCCCCCTCTCTCTCTCTCTTCTCTCTCTATATATATATATATCTATATATCTCTATATATATATATATATGGGGGGAGCCACTGTGTGATATTTTATAGATAAACAATAAATGGCTTGCATCTTGTGTGTGTCTGCATATGTGCACTTGAGAAAGGAGGTCTACTCCAGTAAAAATCCTATAAATGAATTCAAGTAACTCCATTATTTTTTTCCCATTTCCCATTTAAATTCCCCATACACTGTGGGACATTTAAGTGGGTAGCACAGTGATATATCAGCTCTAAATTTATGAACAACTTCTGTGATATTACTTGAGCAAACTGAAAGGGAAAGTGAATTTAATAACAAACCCCCTTTAACAGACCGTGACAAGCACATTAGCTACGCTGCTGTAATTTACGACCAAACTAACCAAAATACTGACAGCTTTCCAACAAAACATTAAAACTTCCAACAACAGCAGAAGCCAAGTCTCAGCTCTGCATGTGCCCTTTATAAACTAAGAGTTTTGTGCATTTTTTTTCCCTTTCTTTCTTTTTATTGAACAAAAACAAAGACTGGCGGGAGATGAGGCGACACATGGCACAGTTCCTGAGCCACACTTTGAACCCACACTGTTGCGGGGAGTCTTTTATACTGCGCCTGGGACTGCCACACAGAAACTGTATGCATGCAATGTATAAATCCCTGTGATGTGCAAAGAGTACTTTTGTGAGTGTTGCAGAGTAAGCAGATAGCGAGTGACCCAGTGAGTGATGGAAAAAAAGTCCTATGAGTCACTTTTTTCAGCAAGTAGAAGACTCGACGCAAAATCTAGAGGCCCGAGCACTTGTTTTCCACAGAGAACAAACAGGAAGTTTTCTGGCATGAAAGCAATTGCAATTTAATGCAAAGCAAAAACCTGATTGTGTTTGTCATTTGGTCAAACTTCTCTATTCTGGAGAGACGTACAGCTCCAGGTTATCAATCCTGATGGCAGCGAAGGAGAGTTTTTGTCGAGCACAAAGAACGGAGCGAAACCAAACACTGGGGCTATTGTAATCTTTACGATTGCTCGTGATAATGGCGAACTCACTGCGACGTTACAACCTCGGACGTGCAAGCTTAGACAAACTACGCGCGTAAATACTTCAAATCATTTGCTCTCAGATAAAAGCAGCATGATTAGGCTTTTAAAGGAGACCCCAGCGCGAGTGAAAAGTATTTGTTCAAGTAAACCACAGTTAGGAAACATAAGCATTAGCGGCGGAAGCTTCACATCTTGACATAAAGGTCAAATCTTAAACAGTGTTTTGAGTTGACGGCATTACATTAATACGCTCACAGTCACAGTGCAAACATGCAGATGTTTAGTGTTTACGATCCCCAACCTTTTTCCTTTCGTGTGTTAGCAGGCTAATACGTGCTAAGAAGAACCGAGCACAAAGTGAGGAAGTAGATGGGGATGTCGTCAACTAAAGTAGAGAACATGTTAATATTTTTGACCTGCTGTTGCTGAGATATTTAAAAATATATATATTTAATAAACTCAGCGTCGTCGTGGCCTCTGGACCCTGAAAGCAGGGCCTAATCTGGGCTACTTTTGGCACTTAGAGCACAAGAAAGTGTTGTGTGAGCCAGATCTGGCCTAAAACTCGTGCGACAGGCTTGATATCTGTCACACCAAGTGTGACCCAGCTGTCACAACACACCTGTAATCTGACCCATGTAAGATGGACCTTTAGCTGAGACGAGGCTGCCAGACTCACCCCTTGGCCCAAATGTGGCTCCATAGAAAGCATTTATTGCAAAGAAAAGCCAGGGCATCATCAAAATCATTGTTATTGCTCACAAACAAAGTTTCACAGCAGTCCATCCAGCATTTTTTGAGATATTTTAGTCTGAACCATATTAACCATCCCTTGAGCCACACTGCAAGAATAACTACAGATTTTAGAAAAATAAACCATTCGTGTAATATTTGTGTTACTGAGTGTAAACTCTTCCTCGGCTCATTTAAACCCCAGAAATATTATTAATACGTGGGCATGCTGACATCAGTACTGAAAGTGGGGAAACCCGCCGAATATGTCAGCATCAGAGGAGCAGGACTGTGTGCGGTGTAAATAGCGATCAGTCAAATATCTGCTTAAATGGTCGATTGCTGAGAATAACACGACTAAAAGCAAATCACCAGAACAGCGTTCCTCCTTATCACACGCATACACGGCACCATGAGCTCAGTGATTTGATTTGCTTCCCTTTGTTTTCTATAGATTGCTGATCGATATTAAACCGAGAACATGTCAGTGATAACTATTCAGAGTTTTTAGGTCATGATTATTTTCTTTGTGATATCAGGAAGTTAGCTCATGGTTGTGTAACTCGAAGCATTCCTGCGTACATGCATCAATGCATGAGACTGCGTAAGCATCTAAAGACAGATAATAAGCCCTTTAACCATAATGCAGAAAATTATTTTCTGTTTTTGTGCTGGTGCTTAAAGTATGTAGGTGGACTTTGATAAGAACATGCATGTGAAATCGGGAGCCTAAATGCCCCAAAGTGAATCATAATTTCCTGAATCAGTGGAAAGAAACTGTCATTAGATAGTCTGTCTACTTTCCTGTTATCTGCTTTATGTTTTCCAAAGCCTGTGCAGCACCTTTGTGCTCTAGAAATGAACCTGACTT